>NC_057803.1:509268823-509309031 GCF_018294505.1 Triticum aestivum
AAGAAAATGATAAAAACTTCAAAAATTAAAATCCTTTGAGATGTAGTTATGTTACTACATCTACTAGTTAGGAAAATTTAAAAACTTAAATTTGGACATGTTTTGCAAAAAGTGTAGGGAAAATGTAAAACGGCTATAACTTTTGCATACGATGTTAGAAAAAAACGTATAATATATCAAAATGTTTCAAAAATTAAAATCCTTCAAGATGTAGTTATGTTACTACATCTACTAGTTAGGAAAATTTAAAAACTTAAATTTGGACATGTTTTGCAAAAAGTGTAGGGAAAATGTAAAACGGCTATAACTTTTGCATATGATGTCAGAAAAAAAACGTATAATATATCAAAATGTTCAGCACGAAAATCCGCATCCGATGGCATGTTTGCAAATTTTTAGAATCCTCAAATTCTAAAAGGAAAAAAAGTTATGCTCAAATTTCAGTTTTTTTTAATTTTGGTCGAATCTGTTCAAACTGTGGTCAAACTACTTATTCAAGAAGTATTAGTGTTACGAAATAATTATTCAAGAATATTAGTGTTACTAAATAATTATTTCAGTTTTTTGGATGTTTGATCAAATCTGGTCAAATTATGGTCAAACTTTGGTCAAACTTTGGTCAAAATGTGGTCAAACTACTTATTCAAGAAATATTAGTGTTACTAAATAATTATTGTTTTTTAGAACAATAGTTTTAAACTCAAACAGTGAAATGTGTGACTTCATGCTCAAGCTAAACTCCCGAGGTTAATAGGATTGACATCTTACTATTGTCAGGAAAACAAGTGCAGACTTGGAATCGAGGGAGAATAGAACCCGGAAGTTAAGCGTGCTCAGGCTGGAGTAGTGAGAGGATGGGTGACCATCCGGGAAGTTAGATGATTTGGAATGATGAGGGGTGATTAGAGATTAAATTGAGCAGCGAAGAGGGGTGATTGGAGATTAGAGGTCAAAATAATTCAGAAATTTGAAAATTCTGGCAAAAAAATCAAAAAAAATTCAATTTTTCAGATTTCAAAGCACGGGTTAGTAGTAGCGCGGGTTTTTACCCACGCTACTACTAACGGACGTAGTAGTAGCGCAGGTTGCACCCGCGCTACTGCTATACGTTAGCTGTAGCGCCTTATTAGTAGCGCCGGCCCCTGCGCTACTAATAGGCCCAAAACCCGCGCTGCTGCTAGGCTTTTCCTTAGTAGTGCTATGTGGAAAGCCAAACCGGAAAATCACCTTTTTGATGAATTGAACCACCATGGCCGCGTCACATTTGCTAACGGGCTCTGCCTCTATCCACTTTGTGAACTTGTCAACCGCCACCAGAAGGTGGATCTTCTTGTCTTAGGGTGATTAGAGATTAAATTGAGCAGCGATGAGGGGTGATTGGAGATTAGAGGTCAAAATAATTCAGAAATTTGAAAATTCGGGCAAAAAAATCGATTTTTTTTCAATTTTTCAGATTTCAAAGCACGGGTTAGTAGTAGCGCGGGTTTTTACCCACGCTACTACTAACAGATGTAGTAGTAGCGCGGGTTGCACCCGCGCTACTGCTATACGTTAGCTGTAGCGCCTTATTAGTAGTGCCGGCCCCCGCGCTACTAATAGGCCCAAAACCCGCGTTGCTGCTAGGCTTTTCCTTAGTAGTGCTATGTGGAAAGCCAAACCGGAAAATCACCTTTTTGATGAATTGAACCACCGTGGCCGCGTCACATTTGCTAACGGGCTCTGCCTCTATCCACTTTGTGAACTTGTCAACCGCCACCAGAAGGTGGATCTTCTTGTCTTTGGATGTCTTGAAAGGTCCAACCATATCCAGCCCCCAAGTTGCAAACGGCCAAGTAATTGGAATCATCCTCAATTCTTGAGCCGGCACATGAGTGCGTCTTGAGAACTTCTGACAGCCATCACATCGTCTGACCAAGTCCTCCGCATCAGCATGAGCAGTTAACCAATAGAAACCATGACGAAATGCCTTGGCCACCAAAGATTTTGAACCAGCGTGGTGACCACAATCTCCTTCATGGATTTCACGCAAAATTTCACAGCCTTCCTCAGGAGACACACAGCATTGAAACGCCCCTGACACACTACAATGGTGCAACTCTCCATTGATAATAGTCATAGACTTGGAGCGTCGGATTATCTGCCTGGCTAGAGTCTCATCCTCTGGTAACTCGCCCCGGTTCATGTATGCGAGATAAGGAACCGTCCAATTTGGGATGACATGAAGAGCCGCCACCAATTGAGCTTCCGGATCAGGAACAGCCAAATCCTCTTCACCTGGGAGCTTGATGGACGGATTATGCAGAACATCCAAGAAGACATTAGGCGGGACCGGTTTACATTGAGAACCCAATCGGCTCAAAGCGTCCGCCGCTTCGTTCTTCCGTCGGGCTACGTGATCCACCTGATAACCTTTAAAGTGACCTGCAACAATATCCACCTCACGACGATATGCTGCCATGAGCGGATCCTTGGAATCCCAAGTGCCAGACACTTGTTGAGCCACCAGGTCCGAGTCACCGAAGCACTTAACTCGGCTTAGATTCATCTCCTTAGCCATCCGAAGACCATGGAGCAAAGCTTCATACTCAGCTGCATTGTTAGTACAAGGGAACATTAAGCGGAGAACATAACAGAACTTATCATCTCATGGGGAAGTTAATACGACTCCAGCCCCCGAGCCCTCCAATTTCCTGGACCCATCAAAATGAATAGTCCAATAGGGGTGATCCGGCTTCTCTTTAGGTGCTTGCAGTTCTGTCCAATCGTTGATGAAATCCACAAGTGCTTGAGATTTGACCGCCATCTGAGGTATGTATTTCAACCCATGAGGCCCAAGCTCTATAGCCCACTTGGCAATCCGACCAGTTGCTTCCCTGTTCTGGATTATATCTCCCAAAGGAGCAGAGCTGACCACTGTGATGGGATGACCTTGGAAGTACTGTTTAAGCTTCCGGCTTGCCATGAAAACTCCATACACCAACTTCTGCCAATGTGGGTACCTTTGCTTGGACTCACTAAGTACTTCACTGATATAGTAAACCGGATGTTGAACCGGATATTCCTTGCCTGCCTCCTTGCGCTCCACCACAATAGCCACACTGACTGCTCGAGCGTTGGCTGCCACATATAACAACAATGGTTCTTTGTCAATCGGAGCAGCAAGAACCGGTGGATTAGCCAGCTGCCGCTTTAAATCCTCAAATGCCTCATCTGCAGCAGAACTCCAGACGAAGTTGTCAGTTTTCTTCAGCATCTAATAGAAAGGAATCTACTTCTCACCGAGGCGGCTGATAAGCCGGCTCAACGCGGCAATCCGGCCAGCCAAGCATTGAACGTCATTGATACACTTCGGTTTAGCCAAGGAGGTGATGGTTGTGATCTTTTCCGGATTAGCCTCAATGCCCCTGTTAGATACCAGGAAGGCCAACAGCTTGCCTGCCGGTACACCAAAACCGCACTTGGCCGGATTGAGCATCATCTTGTAAGTCCGCAAGTTATCAAAGGTTTCCTTCAAATCATCAACCAGAGTCTCCTTCTTCCTTGACTTGACCACAATATCGTCCACATAGGCATGAACATTATGGCCGATTTGTTTGTGAAGACAATTCTGCACACACTGTTGATAAGTCGCCTGGGCACTCTTGAGCCCAAAGGGCATAGACACATAGCAGAAGGCTCCAAAGGGAGTTATGAAGGCCGTCTTCTCCTGGTCCTTAACCGCCATTTTGATCCGATGATAACCAGAGTACGCATCCAAAAAACTCAAACACTCACAACCCGTCGTAGCATCAATAATTTGATCAATACGGGGGAGGGAAAAAGGATCTGCTGGACAAGCTTTGTTGAGATCTGTGTAATCCACACACATACGCAATGTGCCATTCTTCTTAAGGACCAGCACCGGATTAGCTAACCATTCAGGATGGAAAACTTCAACGATAAATCCAGCCACTAAGAGCCTGGCCACTTCCTCTCCAATAGCCTTGCGCCTTTCTTCGTTGAACCGGCGGAGAAACTGCTTCACCGGTTTATACTTAGGATCAACATTAAGAGTGTGCTCAGCAAGTTCTCTCGGTACACCTGGCATCTCAGAAGGCTTCCACGCAAAGATGTCCCGATTCTCATGGATGAACTCGATGAGCGTGCTTTCCTATTTCGGATCCAAGTTTGCGCTGATGCTGAACTGCTTGGACGAATCGCCAGGTATAAAGTCAACGAGCTTAGTCTCAGCAGCCGATTTAAACTTCAGGGCCGGATCATGCTCCGTAGTTGGCTTTTTCAATGGAGTCATGTCTGCCGGATCAACATTATCCTTGTAAAATTTTAACTCCTCCGTGGCACAAACCGACTCAGCATAGGCCGCATCACCTTCTTCACACTCCAAAGCAATCTTGCGGCTTCCATGGACAGTTATTATTCCCTTGTGACCCGGCATCTTGAGCCGCAAGTAGACATAGCAGGGTCGTGCCATAAATTTGGCATAAGCCGGCCGTCCAAATAGGGTGTGATATGGACTCTAGGTTTTCACCACCTCAAAGGTCAATATTTCTAATCTGGAGTCATGATCATCTCCAAAGGCCACCTCCAGAGCTATCTTGCCAACAGGATACGCTGACTTACCAGGTACCACACCGTCGAACACCGTATTGGAAGGTTTAAGATTTTTATCTGTTAACCCCATACGACGAAAGATTTCATAATACAGGATGTTAATACTGCTTCCTCCATCCATGAGTACCTTGGTGAATTTATAACCTCCCACCTGAAGCGCCACCACCAATGCCAGTTGACCCGGATTGTCAACCCGGGGAGGATGATCCTCTCTGCTCCACACGATTGGCTGCTCGGACCAGCGTAAGTAACGGGGCACTGCCGGTTCAACAGAGTTCACTGCCTGCTTATGAACCTTTCGGTCACGCTTGTCCAAACTAGTGGTGAAGACACGATATTGCCCACTATTTAACTGCTTCGGGTTGCTCTGATAACCTGATTGCTGCTGCTGCTGATTGTAGCCAACCTGGCTGCTCTAATTACCTTGGTTGTTGTGTCCGCCCTGATTACCATTGAAGCCTGAACCGTAATTTCCTCCACCATAACCCGGCCCATGAGATCCGGATCCTGAACCGCCACCTGATCCGTGATCATACCGGAAAGCATTAGAATTTTTGAACTCTTGCATGATGTAGCAATCCTTCCAAAGGTGGTTGGCCGGCATCTCCTTCATCCCATGTTTTGGACAGGGCTGGTTCAACAGGTAAGACAGCGGTCCGGGTTAGGATTAGGTGCTCCGCTGCGCTGGGACGATTTACCTCTACGCCGCTGGCCCTTATCCTCCACGCTGGTGTTAGCCATGAAGTCCAAGCCGTGATCTGCGTTACGTTTGCAGCTGTTCCCATGACCCGCCGGGTTGTGGTGCTGCCCTTGGCGTTGCTGCTCTTCTTTCCCTTCCTTGTCTTGTCCTTGTCAGACTCGGGATCATTGGGACTATCAGAGTCAGCATACTTTACTAAAGCGGCCATGAGGGTCCCCATGTCATTGCATTGGCATTTCAGTCGTCCCAACTTCAGCTTTAGTGGCTCAAACCGGCAATTGCCCTCCAAGGTCAGAACTGCCGTATCTGCATCGATGCGGTCTGAAGAGTGCAAAATTTTCGAGACCCGACGCACCCAATGGGTTGTCAACTCTCCTTCCTCCTGGACACAGGCAGCTAAGTCTACTATCGACATAGGCTGCTTGCATGTATCCTTCAAATTTTGGATAAACCGGGCTCTCAACTCGGCCCATGAACTGATAGAGTTAGCCGGTAGACTCTTTAACCAAGTACAGACCGTTCCTTCTAGCATCATGGAGAAATACTTGGCACACGCCGCATCATCCACATCAAGCATCTCCATGGCCATCTCATAGCTTTCCACCCGTATTTCAGGGGATAAATCGGCAGTGTAATTAGGCACCTTATGCGGACCCTTGAAATCCTTGGGCAGACGCACATTGCGTAATGCTGTGACAAGGCACAGCAGCACCAAAGTACTAGAGGTAACTCCTGGCTCAACTGATGTGGTCGGACGAACCGGAGTGAGCTGACGAGCTTCGTACTGTGCTGCTAACTTGGCTTCCCTGCGTGCTCGGGCCCGGTCTACCACCTCCTGAGCATCACCAACGCCACCTGCCGGGTTGTTGCCACGGGGCGCTTCACGGTTCCGTGCGTTGCTTGACACGGTCGGTTCATCCATAAGCCTGCTGTAGCTCCGGCTTGGACGAGGGGTGGAATGAATTCGATCACGGATGTATGAGTATGCCTCCTGTTGAACCAATGCTGTTCGAAGAAGCTCCTTAACCCGGCGCGTTTCCACCGCCGCCGGAGAATCACCTTCAATTGGGATGGCCTCCAGTCGTGAAGCGGCAGCAACGAGATTGTCCATCGGATTAGAATAATGACCCGGAGGTGTTGGGACGGGCTGAGGCACAATATTGTTCTGACGAGGTGGATCTATCAAACGTGGCTAAACCGGCGCGCCTGCTCCAGGTGCTTCCGCCCGGTTTATTACCGGCGGGTTACTGGTCCCTGCTCCGGGGGTGTTAAAGAGGTCCCTAGCCTCGTAAACCGGAGGTAGACGAGACCGGTGCTTTCTCTTCAGGACTTCGTGCAATGCGTTCTGATCCATCATAAGCCGATAAGCCTGCGCGTCCAAAGCGGCCCATTCTATGGTCATCCTGGCATTCTCAGCCGCTAAATCGGCCTTGGCCTGAGTAATCTGATCCTTCACCTTTGCGATTTCCGCATTGTGGGCATCTTGATCCGCCGGGTTAGCCTCAGCCATGAGCGTAGCCAACGCATCAAATAGATCAGATAAAACTTGACCCGACGGGCGTACAGGGCCTCCTGCCCTGGCTGCCGTCGCCGCTACTAACCCGGAGATAATTGCTGCTACGGTCGAAGAGTGGACCGCTGCTTGCCTACCGGCCATGAATATTCCAACCCGGTTCGGCAGATCAGAGGGGTACGGAATACTGTCGCCATTGGAACAGCCCCCAATCCGGCCATCTTGTAATTGATAAAACGACTCGGTCTCTCCGGTCGATGACTCGTCGCTGGAATAAACGACGGTCTCACCACAAGATTTCGATATGTCCTCGTATTCCCCTCCATGGATGACTCCTACGAAGGCACGCTTCACGGCCGGTTTGACCCGGGCAGATCGTGCACGCTGAGCCGTTTCGACGAGGTCGGTGCAGATGTCCGGCTCAGGGCCTGGTTCACCGATCTTGCCGATGAAGACGTGTATGCCACCAAAGGGGACCCGGTATCCGTACTCGATTGAGCCGGCCTCGGGGCCCCAGCCTGCATCGTCGATGTAGAGCTTGCCGCGATGACTCTTGGTCATTCGGCCCACAGCGTAGCCCTTGATTCCTTCGAAGTTTCCCTCCAAGAATTGAAACCATCGTGTGATAGCCCCATGGTGGGCGCCAACTATCGTGGTTTTGTCACGGCAAATGTCCTCATGAAAGGACTTAGTCATGGAGCCATCGCTACGGGTTAGCTTGAAGGGGTTAAAGCGGGCAAGGGACGCAAGAGAGTTTATACTAGTTTGGCCCCTTCGATGAAGGTAAAAGCCTATGTCTAGTTGTGATGGAATTGATGGGGTTTTGATGACTAGGGAGCGAATATGCTTCACCTAAGTCTCGAGTTGTTGTTTGTTCTCCTGAACCGCCGCCGGGTCGTCCCCTTATATACATGGATGACACCCGTCGGTTTACAGAGTCCCGAGACCAGCTCATAAACATGTCCGGTTCGGTCTCCACTATCTCTAACTTACAATACAAGTTACATACTGATGTCGGTTCACGGCTACATGCCTTAAACCAGTTATGGGCCTTGGGCCCCTATATATCATCCTGATCTGCCTTCATGGGCTTCAAGCATACAAACTACTAATGAAGTTAACCCAGCCTGCCCTGGCCGGTTTACGCCCAGTAGTAATATCCCCAACATTAGGCCCCAGATTGATTTGAACAGGTTCATGTCAATCCTTAGTAAAAACTTCGTCTTCAACATCTTCTCATAACTTGGTAAACCGCCGTGACGTCATCTTCTCTGATCGTGGTGAATCGGCATGACGTCATCTGTTAAAAAACTGTGTATGACACATCTTCATTAATGGGTCTCCGACAATCGAGGCGACAGCTGTACCTCACTTCCAAATTCCCGGCCCCTTGATTTTCGCGCCTGACACTTATCTCCTGCCCTTATAAACAGGACCGAAGGGTCATTTCCTCTTTCCCCCTCGTGCCTCTTCTCTTTGTCCTCCTTGCGCCGCTCAGCTTGTGGAGCTCTGCCGCCACCGTCGACCGTCGTTTCTGCTCCCACCTTGGCCATTGCATCACCCTGAACACACCAGAACATTGCGGTGCTCCTCTGCTTCTTCCTCAGCTCTGGTAAGTTCTCGGTCCCTTTCCTCCATAGATCTTGTTCTAGGGTTTCTAGGTTCTTCGGTGTTTGTCATTCGTTTCTTGCTCATATGATGATTCTGATAAACTCCCGAATCATCACGTGGGATGGGATTGTCTTCAATGGTGAACATCTCTATGTTGATTGATATGTCTCCAACGTATCTATAATTTTTTATTGTTCCATGCTATATTATATTCTGTTTTGGACATTATTGGGCTTTATTATACACTTTTATATTATTTTTGGGACTAACCTATTAACCGGAGGCCCAGCCCAGAATTGCTGTTTTTTTACCTATTTTAGAGTTTCGCAGAAAAAGAATATCAAACGGACTCCAAACAGAATGAAACCTTCGGGAACGTGATTTTTGGAATGAACGTGATCCAGGGGACTTGGACCCTACGTCAAGACATCAACCAGGAAGGCACGAGGTAGGGGGGCGCGCCTACCCCCTAGGCGCGCCCTCCACCCTCGTGGGCCCCACGTTGCTCCACCGACGTACTTCTTCCTCCTATATATACCTACGTACCCCCAAACTACCAGATACGGAGTCAAAAACCTAATTCCACCGCTGCAACCTTCTGTACCCATGAGATCCCATCTTGGGGCCTTTTCTGGAGCTCCACCGGAGGGGGCATCGATCACGGAGGGCTTCTACGTCAACACCATAGCCTCTCCGATGATGTGTGAGTAGTTTACCTCAGACCTTCGGGTCCATAGTTATTAGCTAGATGGCTTCTTCTCTCTTTTTGGATCTCAACACAATGTTCTCCCCCTCTCTTTTGCGGTGTGTTTGTTGGGACCGATGAATTGTGGGTTTATGATCAAGTTTATCTATGAACAATATTTGAATCTTCTCTGAATTCTTTTATGTATGATTGGTATCTTTGCAAGTCTCTTCGAATTATCAGTTTGGTTTGGCCTACTAGATTGATCTTTCTTGCAATGGGAGAAGTGCTTAGCTTTGGGTTCAATCTTGCAGTGTCCTTTCCCAGTGATAGTAGGGGCAGCAAGGCACGTATTGTATTGTTGCCATTGAGGATAACAAGATGGGGTTTATATCATATTGCATGAGTTTATCCTTCTACATCATGTCATTTTGCTTAAAGCATTACTCTGTTCTTATGAACTTAATACTCAAGATGCATGCTGGATAGCGGTCGATGTGTGGAGTAATAGTAGTAGATGCAGGCAGGAGTCGGTCTACTTGTCTCGGACGTGATGCCTATATACATGATCATACCTAGATATTCTCATAACAATGCTCAATTCTGTCAATTGCTCAACAGTAGTATGTTCACCCACCGTAATACTTATGCTCTCAAGAGAAGCCACTAGTGAAACCTATGGCCCCCGGGTCTATTTTCCATCATATTAATCTTCCAACACTTAGTTATTTTTATTTCCCTTTTATTTTACTTTGCATATTTATCGTAAAAATACCAAAAATATTATCTTATCATATCTACCAGATCTCACTCTCGTAAGTGTCCGTGAACGGATTGACAACCCCTTTATTGCGTTGGTTGCGAGGATTTATTTGTTTGTGTAGGTGTGAGGGACTCGTGCATGGCCTCCTACTGGATTGGTACCTTGGTTCTCAAAAACTGAGGGAAATACTTACGCTACTTTACTGCATCACACTTTCCTCTTCAAGGGAAAACCAACGCAGTGCTCAAGAGGTAGCAAGAAGGATTTCTGGCGCTGTTGCCGGGGAGTCTACACAAAAGTCAACATACCAAGTACCCATCACAAACCCTTATCTCCCGCATTACATTATTTGCCATTGGCCTCTTGTTTTCCTCTCCCCCACTTCACCCTTGCCGTTTTATTTGCCCACTCTTTTCCGTTTGCCTTCCTCTTTCTTTTTGCTCCTTGCACTTTATGCGGTTATGTCTGAAATTGGGGAAACTATTGTCAATATGGACAATAGTAATAATATGGAAAATTATGATGCTCCTGCTGAAGAACCCCCTATCTTGCATACAAAAAAGTTCCGAATTGGTAGTGGTAATATTATTGGAAAAGGGGTTATTCAAGATTTCTTTACTTGTGCTAGTGCTTTGCCTTCTATGGGCAGTTCTATTCTTCATAGAACTAGTAGTCTTGCAGATGCTATTGACATGCTTGTAGTTGAACTTGAAAGGCAATTTATGCACATGCACCCTTGCATACAAAGGATTTTCCTAGAATTTTCTAATATTGAGCATTCTTCTGTTAAGCGTGCCGCTACTATCCTTTTGGCTCATGATTTCAGATTTATAATAAAAGAGGCCAAAGAAATCTTTGCACATTATAGGGTGGACGTTGGCCGTCCTCCCATAGAAACTATCCTATTTGATCAAGAATAAATAATGTGTTTTCAATCTCTAGACTATGTTGTTTTTAATGAGAACCTTAGAGAAAAGGTTCCTACCAATGTTCTAGTTCATAGAATTTCTGAACTTAATAATGATTTTGCTATTCGAAATAATGAGCTAGGATATTCTCTCGAGTATAGGCTCACAAAGTTTTGTCAAAAGAATGCTTATAATGATGAATTGGTTGTGCAATACGAAGGGCCGAAGGAGGAGCCTATACCTCCTAAAGTTGATCTTGGGGACTTTTGTCCCATTAAATTTAGCCCTTTTGATTACTTTTGCCTGCCTCGAAGAAAACTCGCTGCTGAACGTAGAGAATATGAAATGAGTTTTAATGATCTATCTTATTATTATGGCAATACCTAGATCTATCCTTGCTATTATGCCTAGCTAGGGGCGTTAAACGATAGCGCTTGTTGGGAGGCAACCCAATTTTATTTTTAGTTTTTTGCTTTTTTAGGAATAAATATTTGATCTAGCCTCTTGTTAGATGTGTTTTTATGTTTTAATTAGTGTTTGTGCCAAGTTAAACCTATAGGATCTTCTTGGATGGTAGTTATTTGATCTTGCTGAAAATTCCAGAAGCTTTCTGTTCACGAAAATAATTGTTAAAAATCACCAGAACGTGATAAAATATTGATTCCAATTGATTCTGATCAATAAACAAATTATCTAGGTCGTCCTGTTTCGGCTGAATTTTTGGAGTTCCATAAGTTTGCGTTAGTTACAGATTACTACAGACTGTTCTGTTTTTGACAGATTATTTTTTCCGTGTGTTGTTTGCTTATTTTGATGAATCTATGGCTAGTAAAATAGTTTATAAACCATAGAGAAGTTGGAATACAGTAGGTTTAACATCAATATAAATAAATAATGAGTTCATTACAGTACCTTGAAGTGGTGTTTTGTTTTCTTTCGCTAATGGAGCTCACGAGATTTTCTACCAAGTTTTGTGTTGTGAAGTTTTCAAGTTTTGGGTGAAAGATTTGATGGATTACGGAACAAGGAGTGGCAAGATCCCTAAGCTTGGGTATGCCCATGGCACCCCAAGATAATATAAGGACACCTAAAAGCCAAAGCTTGGGGATGCCCCGGAAGGCATCCCCTCTTTCGTCTACTTCCATCGGTAACTTTACTTGGAGCTATATTTTTATTCACCACATGATATGTGTTTTGCTTGGAGCGTATTGTATTATTTTAGTCTTTGTTCTTAGTTTACCACAATAATCCTTGCTGTACACACATTTTAAGAGAGACACACATGATTCAAAAATTGTTAGAATACTCTATGTCCTTCACTTATATCTTTTGAGTTATATAGTTTTGCTCTAGTACTTCACTTATATCTTTTAGAGCACGGCGGTAGATTTGTTTTATAGAAACTATTGTTCTCTCATGCTTCACTTATATGTTTTTGAGAGTCCTATGAAATAGCATGGCAATTTTCTTCAACTAAATATCATGAGAAATTTGATACTAGATAATTGTTTTGAGATAAAGGTGGTAATATCATAGTTGTGCTAGTTGAGTAATTGTGGAATTGAAAAATACTTGTGTTGGAGTTTGTGATTCCCGTAGCATGCATGTATGGTGAACCGTTATGTAACGAAGTCGGAGCATGAGGTATTTATTGATTGTCATCCTTTGTGTGGCGGTCGGGATCGCGCGATGGTTAACTCCTACCAACCCTTTCCCTAGGAGCATGCGTAGTAGTACTTTGCTTCGAGGGCTAATAAGTTTTTGCAATAAGTATATGAGTTCTTTATGACTAATGTGAGTCCATGGATTATACACACACTTACCTTTCCGCAATTTTCTAGCCTCTTCGGTACCGTGCATTGCCCTTTCTCACCTTGAGAGTTGGTGCAAACTTTGCCGGTGCATCCAAACCCCGTGAGATGATACGCTCTATCACACATAAACCTCCTTATATCTTCCTCAAAACAGCCACCATACCTACCTATTATGGCATTTCCATAGCCATTCCGAGATATATTGCCATGCAACTTTCCATCGTTTCGTTTATCATGACACGTTCCATCATTGTCATATTGCTTTGCATGATCATGTAGTTGACATTGTATTTGTGGCAAAGCTACCATTCATAATTCTTTCATACATGTCGCTCTTGATTCATTGCATATCCCTGTACACTGCCGGAGGCATCCCCATAGAGTCATATTTTGTTCTAAGTATTGAGTTGTAATTCATGAGTTGTAAGTAAATAAAATTGTGATGATCATCATTATTAGAGCATTTTCCCAAGTGAGGAAAGGATGATGGAGACTATGATTCCCCCACAAGTCGGGATGAGACTCCGGACTAAATAAATAATTAAATAAGGCCCAAATAAAAAAAGAAAAATGAGAGAAAAAGAGAGAAGGGACAATGTTACTATCCTTTTACCACACTTGTGCTTCAAAGTAGCACCGTGATCTTCATAATAGAGAGTCTCTTATTTTGTCACTTTCATATACTAGTGGGAAATTTCATTATAGAACTTGGCTTGTATATTCCAATGATGGGCTTCCTCAAAATGCCCGAGGTCTTCGTGAGCAAGCAAGTTGGATGCACACACACTTAGTTTCTTTTTGGGCTTTCATACACTTATAGCTCTAGTGCATCTGTTGCATGGCAATCCTACTCCTTGCATTAACATCAATTGATGGGCATCTCCATAGCCCATTGATTAGCCTCGTTGATGTGAGACGTTCTCCTTTTTTGTCTTCCCACATAACCCCTACCATTATACCTTATTCCACCATAGTGCTATATCCATGGCTTGCGCTCATGTATTGCGTAAGAATTGAAAAGGCTGAAGCGCGTTAAAAAGTATGAACCAATTGCTTTGCTAAAACCGCGGTTGTACATGATATGAATATTTTGTGTGGGGAAGATGGATCATCGCGAGGCCATATGATTTTGTAGGGATAACTTGCTTTGGCTATGTTATTTTGATAAGACATAATTGCTTGGTTAGCATGCTTGAAGTATTATTGTTTTTATGTCAACATTAAACTCTTATCCTAAATCATATTAAAACTGAACATTCGTGCCACAATAAGAAGAATTATATTGAAATTATGCTAAGTAGCATTCCACATCAAAAATTCTGTTTTTATCATTTACCTACTCAAGGACGAGCATGAATTAAGCTTGGGGATGCTTGATACGTCTCCAACGTATCTATAATTTTTGATTGTTCCATGCTATATTATATTCTGTTTTGGACATTATTGGGCTTTCTTATACACTTTTATATTATTTTTGGGACTAACCTATTAACCGGAGGCCCGGCCCAGAATTGCTGTTTTTTTGCCTATTTCAGAGTTTCGCAGAAAAAGAATATCAAACGGACTCCAAACAGAATGAAACCTTCGGGAACGTGATTTTTGGAATGAACGTGATCCAGGGGACTTGGACCCTACGTCAAGACATCAACCAGGAAGGCACGAGGTAGGGGGGCGCGCCTACCCCCTAGGCGTGCCCTCCACCCTCGTGGGCCCCACATTGCTCCACCGACGTACTTCTTCCTCCTATATATACCTACGTACCCCCAAACTACCAGATACGGAGCCAAAAACCTAATTCCACCGCTGCAACCTTCTGTACCCGTGAGATCCCATCTTGGGGCCTTTTCCGGAGCTCCACCGGAGGGGGCATCGATCACGGAGGGCTTCTACATCAACACCATAGCCTCTTCGATGATGTGTGAGTAGTTTACCTCAGACCTTCGGGTCCATAGTTATTAGCTAGATGGCTTCTTCTCTCTTTTTGGATCTCAATACAATGTTCTCCCCCTCTCTTGTGGAGATCTATTTGATGTAATCTTCTTTTGCGGTGTGTTTGTTGAGATCGATGAATTGTGGGTTTATGATCAAGTTTATCTATGAACAATATTTGAATCTTATCTGAACTCTTTTATGTATGATTGGTTATCTTTGCAAGTCTCTTCGAATTATCAGTTTGGTTTGGCCTACTAGATTGATCTTTCTTGCAACGGGAGAAGTGCTTAGCTTTGGGTTCAATCTTGCGGTGTCCTTTCCTAGTGATAGTAGGGGCAGCAAGGCACGTATTGTACTGTTGCCATCGAGGATAACAAGATGGGGTTTATATCATATTGCATGAGTTTATCCCTCTACATCATTTCATCTTGCTTAAAGCATTACTCTGTTCTTATGAACTTAATACTCTAGATGCATGGTGGATAGCGGTCGATGTGTGGAGTAATAGTAGTGGATGCAGGCAGGAGTCGGTCTACTTGTCTCGGACATGATGCCTGTATATATGATCATACCTAGATATTCTCATAACTATGCTCAATTCTGTCAATTGCTCAATAGTAATTTGTTCACCCACCGTAATACTTATGCTCTCGAGAGAAGCCACTAGTGAAACCTATGGCCCCCGGGTATATTTTCCATCATATTAATCTTCCAACACTTAGTTATTTTTATTGCCCTTTTATTTTACTTTGCATATTTATCATAAAAATACCAAAAATATTATCTTATCACATCAACCAGATCTCACTCTCGTAAGTGACCGTGAAGGGATTGACAACCCCTTTATTGCGTTGGTTGCGAGGATTTATTTGTTTTTGTAGGTGCGAGGGACTCGTGCGTGGCCTCCTACTGGATTGATACCTTGGTTCTCAAAAACTGAGGGAAATACTTATGCTACTTTACTGCATCACCCTTTCCTCTCCAAGGGAAAACCAACGTAGTGCTCAAGAGGTAGCATTGATCATATCTACTATATGATTCATGTTCGACCTTTCAGTCTCCAGTATTCCAAGGCCATGTCTGTACATGCTAGGCTCGTCAAGTTTAACCCGATTATTCCGCATGTGTAGAACTTTCTTGCACCCGTTATATGTGAACGTAGAGCTTATCACACCCAATCATCACGTGGTATCTCAGCACGATGAACTGTCGCAACGGTGCATACTCAGGGAGAACACTTATACCTTGAAGTTTTAGTAAGGGATCATCTTATAATGCTACCGCCGTACTAAGCAAAGTAAGTTGCACAAAAAGATAAACATCACATGCAATCAAAACATGTGACATGATATGGCCATCATCATCTTGAGCCTTTGATCTCCATCTCCAAAGCACCGTCATGATCTCCATCTTCACCGGCTTGACACCTTGATCTCCATCGTAGCGTCATGGTCGTCTCACCAACTATTGTTTCTACAACTATTGCTAATGCATAGTGATAAAGTAAAGCAATTACATGGCATTTGCATTTCATACAATAAAGCGACAACCATAAGGCTCCTGCCAGTTGCCGATAACTTTTACAAAACAGGATCATCTCATACAATAATGTAAATCACATCATGTCTTGAACATATCACATCACAACATGCCCTGCAAAAACAAGTTAGATGTCCTCTACTTTGTTGTTGCAAGTTTTACGTGGCTGCTACAGGCTTCTAGTAAGAACAGTTCTTACCTACACATCAAAACCACAATGGTGATTTATCAAGTTTGTTGTATTAACTTTCAATAACGACCAGCTACAGTCAAATCGATTCAACTAAAGTTGGAGAAACAGACACGCGCCATCCACCTTTATGCAAAACAAGTTGCATGTCTGTCAGTGGAACCGGTCTCATGAATGTGGTCATGTAAGGCTGGTCCGGGCCGCTTCATCCAACAATACCGCCGAATCAAAATAATACATTGGTGGTAAGCAGTATGACGATCACCGCCCACAACTATTTGTGCTCTACTCGTGCATATCATCTACGCATAGACCTGGCTCGGATGCCGCTGTTGGGGAATGTAGCATGCAATTTCAAAAATTTCATATGCTCACGCAAGATCTATCTAGGAGATGCATAGCAATGAGAGGGGGAGAGTGTGTCCACAAACCCTCGTAGACCGATAGCGGAAGCGTTTGACAGTGCGGTTGATGTAGTCGAACTTCTTCTCGTTCCGACCGATCAAGCTCCGAACATACGGCACCTTCGAGTTCTGCACACATTCTGCTCGATGACGTCCCTCGAACTCTTGATCCAGCAATGTGACGAGGGAGAGTTTCGTTAGCACGATGGCGTGGTGACGGTGATGGTGAAGTGATTCACGTAGGGCTTCGCCTAAGCACTACGACAATATGACCGGAGGCATAAACTATGGAGGGCGGCGCCGCACATGGCTAGGAATCAATGTTGTGTGTTCTAGTAGTGCCCCCCTTATATATATAGGTTGGAGGGGAGGAGAGGCAGCCAAGGGGGCGCCCCAAGTAGGAGGAATCCTACTTGGGCGCCTCCCACTTCGGCCTCCCCCCTTCCATATTCATCCGGAGGGGAAAGGAAGGAGGGAGGAATGAAGGAAGGGGGACGCCGAATCCCTCCCCTTCCTTTCCCTCTTCTCATCTTTAATTCCCAGTTATTTTGGCCTACATGGGGTTTTGAAGATATAACTACTAAGGATAAACCGCCCAGGAGGGGCCGTTTCACCTTTAGCTATACTAAAACCCAAGAAGACCCAGAAGATGGCGCTTTACGGATGAAGCTTAGAGGCCCAGAGCCCATGGGCAATTTAGGGCCCATGATAGTAAACCGCCATGATTGTATAAACTTGTGTTGTAAGATAGGAAATAGGAGACCGAGGCGGACACTTGTATGAGCCAGCCTCGGGATTCTATAGACCGGCCGGGGTCCTCCTGAGTATATAAAGGGGTGACCTGGCGGCGGTTCAGGGCAGATAGACAACAACTCGAGACTCAGGCAAAGCGTATTCGCTCCCTGGTCATCGAAACCCAATCAATTCCATCACAACTAGACGTAGGCTTTTACCTTCATCGAAGGGGCCGAACTAGTATAAACTCCCGTGTCCCTTGTCCGATTTAACCTCTTCAAGCTAACCCATAGTGATGGCTCCACGGCTAAGTCATTTCAAGAGGACATCTGACGTGTTAATTCCACGACAGTTGGCGCCCACCGTGGGGCTATCGCACGATGGTTTTGACTACCTGAAGGGGCAGCTTTGAAGGACTCAAAGGGTACGCGGTTGGCCGGATGATCAAGAGTCGTCGTGGCAAGCTCTACATCAATGATGAAGGGTGGGGCCCCGAGACCGGATCAATTGAGTACGGATACCGGGTCCCCTTTGGAGGAATTCATGTCGTCATCGGCAAGATCGGCGAACTGGGCCCTGAGCTGGACATCTGCGCTGACCTCATCGAAACAGCTCAGCGCACGAGCCCTGCCCGGGTTAAGCCTGCCATGAAGCGTGCGTTTGTAGGATGTGTCCATGGGACCGGATCTGAATCGGTGTCTGAAGGCGAGACGGCTGTTTGCTCCGACAGCAAGTCATCCACCGGTGAAACCGAGTCCTTATACCAAATTCATGATGATGGGTTCAAAGGATATTCCAACGGCGATACTATTCCGGATCTCCTTGAACCGCCAAGTCGGGTTGCTGTTTACATGGCCGGAACACAGCCCACTTTGCAGTCTTCGATAGCGGCCGCGACAGGAGGCCCGGTGCGCCGGCCGGCTCAAGTTCTCTCTGATCTAATGGATGCCTGGGTGACCTTATTAACCGCGGTAGTTACCCCGGAGACGCAGGACCAGCATAATGCGGACGTTGCGAAGCTGAAGGACTAGATAGCACAGGCTAAGGAGGACCTGGCAGCTGAGGATGCTAGGATGGCTGAAGAATGGGCTGCTTTGGATGCCCAGTCACAGCTGATACAGGCACAGAACTACCGGCTCGTGTTGGATCAGAATGCATCAAACGAGGTAATGCGGCGGAAGTACCGATCGCGTATGCCACCGGTCTTTGAAGGTTTGAACCTCTTTAATACACCAGGGGCTGGGACAAGTAATCCGGCAGCCGTAAACCGGACCGATGTGCCTAGAGCAGCGCAGGATCAGCCACGCATGACAGAACCACCTCGACGGACGGACAACCCGCCGCCATATGTGCCAACACCGCCAGGTCACTTCTTGAGCCCTTTGGATAATATGATTGCTGCAGCGTCTCGCCTGGCGGCTATTCCGATGGAGGGTGATTCACTGGCAGCGATTGAGACACGGCGGGCCAGGGATCTTCTTCAAACCGCCATGGTGTAGCAGCAGGCTTATTCCTATAGCCGGGATAGAATTCATTCGACCCCCCGTCCAAGCAAAAGCTACAACAGGCACATGGATGAACCGGAAGTATCTAGCAGTGCTCGGCACCGTAATGTGGCGCACGGTGAGATAAATGCTTAGGATGTGGTGGATAATGGCAGAGCATGAAGGGAGGCCGCTTGGGTAGCACCACATGCGGGTCGCTATCAGACCGCCCCAATGCAGCCAACGGCGTCGGTAGACTGAGGCACCGGGGTTGCTTTCAGTTCCTGGGGGGTGCCGTGTCTTATTCCAGCTCTCCGTAACGTACGACTGCCTAAGGATTTCAAAGGTCCGCGGAAGGTACCAAATTACACTGCTGATCAGCCACCTGAGGCGTGGATCGAGAGCTATGAGATGGCGATGGAGATGCTAGAGGTGGATGAAGCGGCCTGTGCAAAATATTTCACGATGATGTTGGAGGGGACAGCCCGTACTTGGCTAATAAACCTACCAGCCAACTCCATCGAGTCATGGGGGCAGTTGAAGGCCCAATTTATAGCCAATTTCAAAGACACCTGCAAACAGCCTATGTCCATTGTGGATCCGGATGCCTGTGTTCAAGGGGAGAACGAGTTGACAACTCATTGGGTGCGCCGAGTTTCAGAAGTTTTACATTCGTCAGACCGGATTAATGCTGGCCAAGCGATCTTAACGTTGGAGCGTAATTGCCGATTTAAGTCACTCAAGATGAAGTTGGGACGGCTCAAGCGCCATTGCAATGACATAGGAACACTTATGGAAGCCTTGGTAAAATATGCCGATTCAGATAATACCAAGGATCCCGAGTCTGATGAGGAGAAACCGGAGAAGGGAAAGAAGAACGGCGGTGCAAAAGGACAGCACCACAACCAAGGAGGCCATGGGAATAATGGTAAGCGCAAGGCAGATAGTTCCGACTTTGTGGCTAACACAAATATGCAGCGTCGTAAAGGTAAACCGCCCCAGCGTGGTGGAGGGATGAATCTGGAGCGCTTGTTAAACCAGCCCTGCCTGAAGCATGGAACCAAAGAGGCCCCTTCCACACATCTTTGGAAGGATTGTCACATAATGAAGGAGTTCAAAAACTCTGATCTCTACCGGTACGATCAGGGTCCGTCGGGCGGTTCAGGTCCCGGCTTCCATGGGGGCGGCGGTTCAAGCTCTGGATTTCAGAATAACCAGGGTCATCAGAACAACTAGGGTAATAGCCAACAGAATAACCAAGGGAATCAGCAGCAGTCAGGTTACCAAAGTCACCCCAAGCAGTTGAACAGCGAACAGTATCATGTGTTCACTACTAGCCTGTGCAAGTGGGATCAAAAGCTTCACAAGAGGGCAGTTAATTCTGTTGAACCGGCCGTGCCACATTATCTACGATGGTCGGAGCAGCCCATTGTGTGGAGCAGAGAGGATCACCCGTCTCGGGTTGACAATCCGGGTCAACTAGCTTTGGTGGTAGCACCTCAGGTGGGGGGTTATAAGTTTACCAAAGTTCTAATGGATGGAGGGAGCAGTATCAACATCCTGTATTATGAGACTTTCCATCGCATGGGGTTGACAGATAAGAATCTTAAACCGTCAAACACTGTTTTTCATGGTGTAGTATCAGGTAAATTGGCATACCCTGTTGGAAAGATTGCTTTGGAAGTTGTGTTTGGAGATGAGCATGATTCCAGGTCTAAAACATTGACCTTTGAGGTGGTGAAAATCCAGAGTCCATATCACGCGTTATTTGGAGGGCCAGCTTACGCGAAATTCATGGCGAGGCCCTGTTATGTCTATTTACAGCTCAAAATGCCGGGTTATAAGGGGGCGATCACAGTGCATGGAAGTCGAAAGATTGCTTTGGATTGCGAGGAAGGTGAAGCGGCCTATGCTGAATTGGTTTGTGCTACAGAGGAGCTGAAGTTTTATAAGGACAATGTTGATCCGGCAGACATGACCCCTCTGAAGAAGCCCACAACTGAGCATGACCCGGCCCTGACGTTCAAACCGGCTAATGAGAGTAAACTCGTTGACTTTGTCCCTAGTGATTCATCCAAACAGTTTAGTATCAGTGCCAATCTGGATCCGAAATAGGAAAGCACGCTCATCGAGTTCATCCGTGAGAACCGGGACATTTTTGCATGGAAGCCTTCTGACATGCCAGGTGTACCGAGGGGACTCGCTGAGCACACTCTCAATATTGATCCCAAGTTTAAACCGGTCAAGCAGTTCCTTCGTTGTTTTAACGAAGAAAGACGCAAGGCCATTGGCGAAGAGGTAGCCCGGCTACTGGCGGCTGGGTTCATCGTCGAAGTATTTCATCCCGAGTGGTTGGCTAATCCGGTGCTCGTTCTTAAGAAAAACGGCACGTGGCGTATGTGTGTGGACTACACAGATTTGAACAAGGCCTGCCCGGCAGATCCTTTTGCTCTCTCGCGTATTGATCAGATCATTGATGCGACGGCGGGTTGTGAGTGCCTGAGTTTTCTGGATGCTTATTCAGGTTATCATCAGATTAAAATGGCAGTTAAGGACCAGGAGAAGACAACCTTCATCACTCCCTTTGGAGCCTTCTGCTATGTTTCTATGCCCTTTGGGCTCAAGAGTGCCCAAGCAACCTACCAGCGTTGTGTGCAAAATTGTCTTCACAAGCAGATCGGGCGTAATATCCATGCCTATGTGGATGATATTGTGGTAAAGTCCAGGAAGAAGGAAACCTTGATAGATGATCTCAAGGAGACGTTTGACAATCTTCGGGTTTACAAAATGATGCTCAACCCAGACAAATGCGTTTTTGGTGTTCCGGCAGGCAAGCTCTTGGGTTTTCTTGGGTCCAACAGAGGCATTGAGGCCAATCCGGAAAAAATCAAAGCAATCACATTCTTGGCTAAATCGGCGTGTATCAATGATGTTCAGTGTCTGGCGGGCCAGATTGCAGCCCTCAGCCGGTTTATCAGCCGTTTGGGAGAGAAGGCGATTCCCCTGTATCAGATGTTGAAAAAGACAGATAACTTCGTCTGGAGTAACGCCGCCAATGCGGCATTTGAGGATTTGAAGCGGAAGTTGGCTGAACCGCCCATCCTTGCTGCTCCAGTTGATAATGAGCCTCTGTTATTGTACGTGGCTGCCAATGCCCATGCGGTCAGTGTGTCAATTGTGGTTGAGCATAAGGAGGCTGGAAAAGAATATCCGGTTCAACGGCCAGTTTATTATATCAGTGAGGTACTGATCGAATCAAAGCAAAGATATCTGCATTGGCAGAAGCTGGTGTATGGAGTTTTTATGGCAAGTAGGAAGCTCAAACAATACTTTCAAGGACATCCTATCACAGTGGTTAGTTCTGCTCCTTTGGGCGATATAATCCAGAATAGAGAAGCAACTGGCCGGGTTGCGAAGTGGGCAATTGAGCTTGGTCCACATGGATTGAAGTATATGCCTCGAACGGCCATCAAATCTTAGGCGCTTGTTGACTTCATCAATGATTGAACCGAGTTATAGGCACCAGAGGACAAACTGGATAATACATACTGGACCATTCACTTTGATGGTTCCAGGCAATTGGAAGGCTCGGGGGCTGGGGTTGTCCTTACTTCCCCTCGAGGTGATAAAATTTGTTATGTTCTCCGCTTAATGTTTCCTTGTACTAACAATGCAGTAGAGTACGAGGCCTTACTCCACGGTCTCCGTGTGGCTAAGGAAATGAACTTAAGCCGGGTTCGATGTTTTGGAGATTCTGATCTGGTGGCTCAGCAAGTTTCTGGTACTTGGGATTCTAAGGACCCACTCATGGCGGCTTATAGGCGCGAGGTGGATATTGTAGCTGGTCACTTTAAGGGTTATCAGGTGGAGCACATTGGCCGGCGCAAGAATGAAGCAGCAGATGCTCTAAGCTGGCTGGGGTTTCAGCGTAAACCGGTACCACCCAATACCTTTCTAGATATCTTGCATAACCCGTCTGTAAAGTTGCCTATAGAGGAGGATTTAGCTATTCCTGATCCGGAGGCCCAACTGGGAGCCGCTTTACATGCCACTCCGGATTGGACGGTTCCATATTTGGCGTATCTGAACCGGGGCGAGTTACCAGATGATGAGCTTTTCGCCAGGCAGATAATCTGGCGGTCCAAGTCTATGGTTGTTCACAATGGCGAGTTACACCATTCTAGCGTTTCAGGCGTATTCCAATGTTGTGTTTCTCCTGAAGAAGGACAAGAGATTCTACGTGAAATCCATGAAGGGATTGCGGTCACCATGCCGGTTCAAAATCCTTGGTGGCTAAAGCTTTCCGTCATGGGTTCTACTGGTTGACAGCTCATTCTGATGCGGAGGATCTGGTAAAGCGGTGTGACGCTTGTCAGAAGTTTTCACGTCGAGCTCATGTTCCGGCTCAAGAGTTACGCATGATTCCCATCACTTGTCCATTTGCTACTTGGGGGCTTGATACGGTTGGACCCTTTAAGCGCTCCAAGGATAAGAAGACCCATCTGTTGGTGGTGGTTGACAAGTTCACTAAATGGGTTGAAGCGGAGCCCATCAGTAAATGTGATGCAGCCACGGCGGTTCAATTTCTCAAAAAGATTATTTTCCGTTTTGGTTTTCCACACAGCATCATCACCGATAATGGTACGAACCTTTCGAAAGGTGAGATGGAGGAGTTTTGCCAACGAGAGCACAGCCGGCTTGATGTAGCGTCCATGGCTCACCCCCAGTCTAATGGTAAAGTTGAGAGGGAGAATCAAGAGATTCTGAAGGGTATCAAGCCTCGGCTTATGGTCCCTTTGAAGCGGACGCCGGGTTGTTGGGTGGAAGAATTACCATCTGTGTTATGGAGTATAAATACCACCCCAAACCGATCTACGGGTTATACACCTTTTTTCATGGTTTATGGGGCTGAGGCCGTCTTCCCAAGTGATATTCGTCATGACTCGCCCCGGGTTGCGAATTATGTTGAAGCGGACAACGAGCAAGCACGCCAAGAGGCACTGGACCTGTTAGATGAGAAACGGGACATGGCTTTGGCTCGGTCGGCGGTTTAGCAACAAGACCTACGGTGTTATCACAGCCGCCGGGTTAAGACAATAACCTTTCAAGAAGGCGATTTGGTGCTCCGGCTCATTCAAGACCAGACCGATATGCACAAGTTATCCCCACCTTGGGAAGGGCCCTTTGTGGTCAGCAAAGATCTGCACAATGGATCATACTACCTCATTGACGTTTGAGAAGACTCACACAGCTCTGAGGAGGAGACCCGACGGCCATGGAACATATCTCTCCTACGGCCTTATTAAACTTGAAGCCACAGGCTTTTCTTATGTACATATTTCAACAATGTATATATTATGACCAATATAATAAACCGGCATCCTTTCTATTAAGCAGGGTCTCCGCCGTTTTCTTCAAATATCTGTTTACTTGGGGGCTTCAGCTAATAAAGCGAAGTACTACCTGTTAAACCGGCTATCATGCCACCACCTAGCTTGGGAGCTTCACACCCAAGGGGCCAAAGAGAGTTTGGTTGCTCAAAGCACGACTCAAACATAGGCACCCATTGAGCACAACTCACAAAGTTACTTACCAAAGAGTTTGAAAGGACCCTTGTAGCCGGGTATCGACCCACGGCTTGGAAGCCTGGTGTATTCACCTAAAACCCCGGGTTAACCTGCCTTCATCAAGTAAGCCACTCCTATCTAGGTAATCCTGGCACGACCCGTCGAACATTTGACAGTTACTCTCATTGAGACCCTGAACTTGTCAAAGTTAAAATGATGATTGGTTTGTTGGAGGCCCATCTTAAAAGGCTTTGTCAAAATGGTTTAACTCAGTGGCCTGGCAGCCCATGAAAAGCCTCGATTTGGGCCTGGTAGCCCTTGAAAAGCCTTGACTACATGGTTTTTTGTTTCTTCTTGCCGAGTTTTTGTTCTTTCATAATATTTATGTTAATCCGGTGTTTCTTAACCCGGTATGGCTTATGGATCTTTTCTATTAAAGCATACAATTAAAGGTAACCCGGCATCCTTCAAACCGGTCTGGCTCTGACACCTTGTCTCCAGCAATCATCCAGTGTTCATCACAACCCGGTTCTATATCATATATACCAGCATTGCATGGTGGTAGTTGGGTTTTCACCCTTCATAAAATCACAATTGGTAAACCAACAGCATAGTTTCATATCACAGGTATGATTTATTATTGCTACTTTATAGCAACCATGGTTGTCTGCCAAGTTGTGTTGGGCATTTTGACCCGTCCGGTGGTAAACCGCCCGGACAGATTTTTTCTTATGCAGACACAGGGATTGTATAATATTGTGAAAGTACATAAGCCAGGACTGAAATTATCATGGCGGATCAAGGCAAAGTATATCCCAATGCACGATGGCAACGGATCAAAGTATTTTTGCTAGCCTATTACAAGGCGCTTTAAGGCCCAAAATATGGTGTTTCTAACAGAACAAAGTTTATGGAGCATCAATCAGATTGCCGGATCAAGCCTCATTACCATGTTGATGTGAAGTTGATGGGTCATTTGGCGTCGGATCAGCCTCCTCCTCCTCCCCACCTAGTGGCTGGAAGTTCGCGGTGGTCCAGTCAATCCGGGTTAATGCCTGAAAGATAGCTTCTTCACTGATAAGTTCTGACGGATCAACGTCAGGGGCATAAGTGTGCTTATGGATTGGCGGAATAAGATTTCGCGCTTCCGACATGATAGCGTTAATCCGTTTGTTGTTGGCATCATAATAAGACCGGTGAACAGTCAAGTTAACATCTTCTGCCAGCTGACTCACCACAGGACGCATTTCCCTTGTCACATTCTTAAGGGCTTCGTCATCAAACTCTGCCCCGTTTTCTTGTGTGCTTGGAAAGCCTTTGGCAAGGTCAACTGGATCCAGGTTGGCTATCCAGGCTTTGGCTCGGGTGAGTGCCAACAAAGCGCCAGCCCTGGCAGCGGATCGCTTCACCTCTTCTATCTGTGCTGGCACCATGGATAGCCTTGACAGAGTGTCCTTGATCAGTGTTGGGGCCGGATTGTCGTAGGATCTTGCGCAGATAACCCGTTGGGCACCAGCATACAGTTGTTCAATCAGAGTATATGCTGCTTTCAGCTTCATCCATACATCCGAGCCCAGATGAGCAATGCGGCTACCTACAACGATTTAAGAATTTCATATTTAAACCGGCACCCTACAAAATGGATATTTCAGATGCCTTGGTAGGAGTACTTACCAAATACTGTAGAGGTCATGGCATTAACTTGACGCTTCAACCCAGAAAGCTCTTCTGCCACCAGTTTAAGAGCTGACTCGGCGTCTTCAGCCCGTTTCAGCAATGTATCCTTCTTAGTGTCCCAATTGGCACGTTCAGTCTTGAATCCTTCCTTAAGTTGTTCCATGGAAGTTAAAGCGGCTCGTAGCTCATCTTTGGCCTTGGAAGATTCTTCTTGATAGGATTTGATACTTTCTTGAAGATCAGCAATTTGAGTGCGTTGATGGTTTATATCAGCTTGCCACAATCAGAGGAGCATATCAATATTTTATCAAAGTCCCAAGTATACAACTAGGTCTACACTTGGCACTTAGGGGCTAATGCGGATTGCTTCTTTACTACTGCTTGTTCAAAGTCTCGAGGATTAGTACAAGTTTCAATCCTGGCACTTGGGGGCTAATGTATATTTGCTCAAGAACATAAGCAAGGAAAAGTGAACAATGTGCAGTATGGAAGATCAAAAGTCCCGGTTTGTCTTTGCAAGCTAAACTGGCCCTTGGGGGCTACAAGATACAAGGCAGTGAAGATACAAGATAAGGATGAAAATGTTCACCTCATAGCGTTCCTTCATCAGATTTACCAAATCGGCTTCATAATCTCGGCTTGCATAAAGCCGGTTCAAGAATCCGGAATGAAGATCCTGGGCAAAAAGATTAGCACATTTTGACAAGTCAGCCTCCATCTTCCCCTTGCCCATAGAAACAAACTCGTCCTTGGCGGTATGTTTTGCCAAGATAACTAGATTGCCCGGGGCGGTATAAGCAGTGCCAGTAACAACAATGTCATCATCTTTGGCTGGGTTTGGAGTGGTAGCAGGGTTTGGCGGATTAGCAGTTGAGTTCAGTGGATCAACAACTGGACTTGCAGGTGTAGCATGTGGACTTGATGTGCCCTCATGTGTAGCCGGATCAGCTTCCGGCGGATCGGCATTGGTAGCTAGTTCTGGCGGGACAGAATCATCCATGATATTATCAAGATTTTCATCAGCATTTTCAGAAGTCTCCTCCGGTTCAACTTCGCCAGTAGGGGCACTGGTCTTAGCCTTCTTGCTCAAACGAGCTTGGGCACTAATATTAAAACAAGGATTAGCATGATTAACCGAATTATGAAGGAAAAATGGAGGGCTGCATACTTACCTAGGGACGGTTTTCAGTGGAGACAGCTGAGTAGTTCATGAACCGCCAGACGAATTAGAAGACACCTGGTAATTTGAATCAGATGGATTGGGAGGGCATCGGAAAAAACCCTTCAAAGGATAAAGTTTTTCAGGAGAACAAGCAACCTCTGGACGACGTTTCCGGTTTGGTGTATGAGGTAAACCGGAAGAAGTGACCTGTTGACCGCTGTGCCGGGTTGTGCGACGCCGTTCGGTTTGCTGTGTCTTCGAAGAAAGTTTTGGATCCAAGTAAGCAAGAGGGTGAGAGCATTTCACTTTCCGTACTGCACGGCGAATTCTTTGAACCGGCACAAGTTCTGAGTCAGAAGAAAGACAAATTACCTCAACATGATCTGCACGGCTGGCCTCCGCATCATCCTGGGAGTAATCATTATCAGTAAGGTGTATGAAATAGAAGTCAAGGGAGTCAAATTTTACCTCTTCAGCCGAGTCACTGACATCTTCTGGCGGTTCAGAAGACTCAGCAGTTTTCTTCTTGGCAGCTCTCTTGGTGACCTTGCTCTTGACACGAGGAGCCTTGGCCGCTTTGTCTTGAGGTTTCCTTTTCCAGAAGGAGCTATTGGCCTGCGAGATTGCACAAAGGGTTATTATAGCAGTTTTAAAGCGGAGAAGGATCAGGAAAGTACAAGGTTAAAGTTTTTACCACTGGCAGTTTGTTGGAGGCATAAAAAGGGCGCAGACCAGTTTGAGTGCATACGGCGAGCGGTTCGTCAAGTATTTTCTTTACACTTTCAGTAACTTCATCATCAGTCAGTTCTATTTCATTAAACCGTTGTGGGTCATTGGTCTTGCCGGTATATTCACACATCAATCCGGGGCGGCGGCTTAAAGGTAGAATACACCATGAAACCCAACAGGGGACGAGATCCACACCAGTTAAACCGTTGGCAAGGAAAGCCCGGAGTTTGGCGAGTTGAGGTGCATAGGCTTGTCAATCTTGAGGTAAAGGGTGGCTATTGCTAAGCCGGTGCGGACGGTAGCCCGGCAAAGGACAGTGTTCTGACAATAGAACCAAGTTTGGTTCCAGTCTTCTGGATGGCTGTGAAGTTTGGCGTGAGGAAATTCAACCTCTTTCCTCTTTTGAATCGACACACCACCAAGTTCAGTATTGGGGCCGTCAGAAAATTCGGTCCGACGGTTTAAGTGGAAGAGGTCTCGAAAGAGATCAGCAGTTGGTTCTTCTTGCAGGTAAACCTCGCAGAATACTTGGAAATAGCATATGTTGGACACATAATTTGGTCCAATGTCTTGAGGATGGAGTTGGAAGCTGGCAAGTACATCCTGGAATTTTTTTGATCCGGGGGGACTAAAACCTTGACATAAATGTTGCATGAACACAATCACCTCTCCATCTTGAGGCTCAGGAGGGCACTCAGGGCCAGGAACTCGCCAATGAAGGACATTTTTTGGAGCTAAAGCGCCCATGGTGACATATCCATTGATTTGCGTTTTTGTGATCCGAGATGGAACCCAGTTGCAAGCAGAAAATTGCTTCGTCATCTTACAAAGTCTGTAAAAGGAAAATGGACGGTTTACGATTGACGGTTCATATGTGTTTCTCAATGTTAAACCGGCAATTTAATCAAAGTGTACATACGAAGTGAATCTGACAAACACCAAAGAAACTTCGAACCCCCAATGTAGATATGATAAAAGAAGGAAAGGAGTATTTACCAGGGCCATGCGGTGGCAGAGTATCACAGGAGATCTGGTACGAACAGGGTGATGCAGCGGCCTAGTTGGTGCAGACTTAAAGATCAACGACGGCGGTGGCGGCGATGCTTGAGATCTTCGGGTCGCGAGGAGGAAGACGATGCGAAGAGGAAAGGGGGAAAATGGAAGGAGCCCCGGTCTTATTTATAAAGGAAGAGGGATAAAACGGCAGGCGCAAAAATCAAGGAGTCTAAAGCGGCAAAAGAGGATGCAGCTGTCGCCTCGATCTTCGGGAATTAATTAAAGAGAAGGGAATCTTCATAAATCTTTTTATACAGGGATGACATCACAATGATTTACTGCAGTGACAGAAGATGACATCATGGCGGTTCACCAAAATTCACAGGGAGAAGACAATATGGCGGTTTACGAGAATTGTTAGAAATTCAGGTAGTTTTTCTAAGGATTGAAGATTGACATGAACAGGTTCAAATCAATCTGGGTCCTAATGTTGAGGATATAACTACTAAGCATAAACCGACTAGGAGGGGCCGGTTCACCTTTAGCTATACTGAAACCCAAGAAGACCCAGAAGATGGCGCTTTACGGATGAAGCTTAGAGGCCCAGAGCCCACGGGCGATTTAGGGCCCATGATAGTGAACCGCCATGATTGTATAAACTTGTGTTGTAAGATAGGAAATAGGAGACCGAGGCGGACACTTGTATGAGCCAGCCTCGGGATTCTATAGACCGACCGGGGTCCTCCTGAGTATATAAAGGGGTGACCCGACGGCGGTTCAGGGCAGATAGATAACAACTCGAGACTCAGGCAAAGCGTATTCGCTCCCTGGTCATCGAAACCCAATCAACTCCATCACAACTAGACGTAGGCTTTTACCTTCATCGAAGGGGCCGAACTAGTATAAACTCCCGTCTACATTGTCCGATTTAACCCCTTCAAGCTAACCCGTAGTGATGGCTCCACGACTAAGTCCTTTCAAGAGGACATCTGACGTGTTAATTCCACGACATGGGGCGCACTAGCCCCCTAGGGGCTGGTTTGTCCCTTCTTGGCCCATTAGGCCCATGTAGTTGCCGGGGGATGCCTGGAACCACTTTCGATGACCCGATATGTACACTGTACCCCCAGAACACTTCCGGTGTCCGAATATCACCATCGTATATATGAATCTTTACCTCTCGACCATTTCGAGACTCCTTGTCATGTCTATGATCTCATCTGGGACTCCGAACAACATTCGATCACCAAATCACATAACTCATATAACACAAAATAGTCATCGAACGTTAAGCGTGTGGACCCTACGGGTTCGAGAACTATGTAGACATGACTGAGACACCTCTCTGTCAATAACCAGTAGAGGAACATGGATGCTCATATTGGTTCCCACATATTCTACGAAGATGTTTATCGGTCGTACAATAATGACAACATATGTTATTCCCTTTGTCATCGGTATGCTACTTGCCCGAGATTCAATCATCGGTATCTTCATACCTAGTTCAATCTCGTTACCGGCAAGTCCCTTTACTCCTTCTGTAATACATCATCCCGCAACTAACTCATTAGTCACACTGCTTGCAAGGCTTATTATGAGGTGCATTACCGAGAGGTCCCAAAGATGCCTCCCCGATACTCGGAGTGACAAATCCTAATCTCGATCTATGTCAACCCAATAAACACCTTCGAAGATACCTTCAGAGCATCTTTATAATCACCTAGTTACGTTGTGACATTTGGTAGCACAAAAGGTATTCCTCCGGTGTCCGGGAGTTGCATAATCTCATAGTCAAAGGAATATGTATATGACATGAAGAAAGCAATAGCCATAAAACTTAACGATCATTATGCTAAGCTAACGGATGGGTCTTGTCCATCACATCATTCTCCTAATGATGTGATCATGTTTATCAAATGACAACACATGTCTATGGTTATGAAACATAACCATCTTTGATTAACGAGCTAGTATACTAGAGGCTTACTAAGGACACTGTGTTTTGTCTATGTATCCACACATGTATCAAGTTTCCGGTTAATACAATTCTAGCATGAATAATAAACGTTTATCATGATATATTGTGGCCATATTTCCTCTAGGGCATATTTCCTTCATCAGCTTGTTTGGAGTTGTGCAGAATAGGTAGCCTGACATAGCTTTTCCATGTCCAGATTTCCAGCTGCCGGAATTCTCCCTCTTTTTGTGTACCTTGCAAATTATGAGAGAAAAGGCATTAGAATTACTCCAAAAAGCATTATTATGCATAAAAACATCATAAATAACAATAGGAAAACATGATGCAAAATGAACGTATCAGCTCCCCAAGCTTAGACCTCGCTTGTCCTCAAGCGAAAAATCGAAGTCGAAAAACATGTCCACATTCTTAGAGAGAGAGAGGTGTCGATAAAAACAAAATACGGACATAGAAGCATCATGTAGATTATTATAACGGCAACAAAATTAAACATAAGACTTTTATCATAGACTTCTCATGAATAAGTAATAGCTCATCACACGATCGAAGTATAAAGCATGAACTCTATTAGAAACCAACAAACTATGTTCTCAATCAACTTTGCAATTACAATTCATCATCTTTTCAGGAAGGGTCACATATCGGAGCCTTTAGGCAAGTCCACATACTGAACCATCGTATAGTCTTCTATGATTGCTAACACTCACCTCATACACATGAGCAAAATGTTGCAACCGGACACATAGAAAGATGGGGACTTATAGTTTCGCCTCCCAACGTATTCACCTCAAGGGTGATGTCAACAATAATAACTTATGACACCCATATTCAACTAGACATATGTGCCTAGATCTATCCTCACCACATGATGCTTGCCAAAGGAGAAAAAATAAAAAAGGAATAGAGAGAAACCTTTGACTCTTTGCATAAAAGTAAATACATAAAAGTAAAAGATAGGCCCTTCACAGAGGGAAGCAGTGGTTGCCACGCGCTTATTTGTTTGTACACTCAACCCCTTAGTGCAAAATAACGTCACATTGCATTGCCCCTTCTGATAGTGACCTTTATTATGCAGTCTGTCGCTTTTATTATTCACCATCACAAGTTCGTGCAACGCTCAATTTTCTCTTACACTAAATGATCTCACACATTTAGAAGCAATTTTTATTGCCTTTTTTCACTGATGACAACTTACTTGAGGGATCTTGCTCATTACCTAGGTAGGTATGGTGGACTCTTGAAAATAAGATTTGGGTTTAAGGGTTTTTGGATGCACAAATAGTATCTCTACTTAGTGCGGAATTTTGGCCAGCAAAGATAGGGGCAATCACCACATGTTCAAGGATCTATGACAATATAACTTCTATGTGAATATGAACAAACATAAATCATTACATTGTCTTCCTTGTCCAATGTCAACAATTTTGGCATATAATATTTGGATGGGGGCCCACAATCAAAAAAGATTTCTACGATAGTGTATTTATATGTGAATCTTCTCTTCCCTTATTAATTCTTTCATGAGTTGCATCATTGACCAATACTATGTTTGTCAATCTCTAATAAAATTTTCTACTTATACTTTTCCCTATGTGGTGCCATCACCTACCATAAGATTAGCATATGATATTTTTCTTTTATTTCCTTTCCTTTTATTTATATCCTTTCATTTTATTGCAACATGAAAGCAAAGGAAGAAAAAACTCAAACAAAATTTTATTTTATATCTTGCACACGATTACAAGGATAGATCACTAGGCAAGCTTTTGAAAAGAAAGGATCGAACTAAACTTTTATTCATCTAAAGCAAAAGATCAAGGAGGAGGACGACCTGCCTCGGCCCCGTGGGCCCCATGCCGTTCGGCCCAGCGCCAGCTCCCTCAGGCCCAATCTGACCTCCCCGCCAACCTGGGCCAAACCCACTCTGGTGAGAATCCCAGCCCACTCCCTGTTGCTCTATACGATGCCCTGTGCGTTGGATAGTTATCCGACGCTCAGTTTTCAGTCCAGCATTTCGGCTAATTCCCTGGATTCCAGCATCATATTAGCATGTTTGAGTGGATGTAACTTAGTGCATATTGGTCCGATCATGATGTTCCTTATATGGAAGTGCTCATATCTAAATGATATAATCTGCTGAAAACTGCTGTAACATGCCTATTTGTCTTTTTCATAGCATTTTTTGTGATTTCTTTTGAGCATCATGTCAACATGTTTTACGAGCAGAATCATGCCATCTTTACATTGGTGCAATCAATGTATTTTGATATGCTCTGTGGTGACTATCACAAGCTTACAAAGTGGGGTACTTGCTGTTTCTGATTTCAGACACTAAGAGTTTTCTGCTAAGTATGAATCTGCTACATTATGTAGTCATGTTAACTTGATTCTATAAGTGAATCCATGCATAATCTGGAGATGCTAAGTAAGGATGTTTTGCAGGTCCTATTATGCTCGATTCATACATGCCATTCTTTGCAATTACGGCCTGCTGTAGCTTGTCATTACCATGCTCTAAAATTGCTAAATAATGTTTCTGTCAGCTTGTTAACAGTAAGTTCATTTTTGCCATGTGAATAGCTAGTGTTATATGCATCCTATGACCATTTTATTGACATGAGTAGTTGCACAAACATGTCTTCTTGCTGCTGGTTATATTTTCATGCCATGATATGTTGTGTGTTGAGTTTAACAGGCTTGCAAACATGCCTACTTAATGTTGTGAATCTGTTATCATTTGCAATCTTTCCATGATGTTTTAAACCTGTTCCAATGGTTTTTAGCAGTAGCTCAATGATCATGTTTTGTAGTGCATTACATGTACATCCTTGAAATGCTCTTTGATGCCATGAAATGTTCCTGTACCATATAATTTTGTTGTATCAAAGTATGCATCATGAATCTGTTTTCAGCATTTCTCTGTTTTTCACTGTCTGAGAATCTATTATGACTTTCTTAATTGTCTTGATGAATGGCATTGATCTAGAGGTTATATGGAGATACTTAGTAATCATGTTTTCCATGTATAACCTGTACTTTAATGCCATGCTTTTGGTTGCTATGATCTTGCAACATAGCATCATTGTTTCATGCCTCCAACATGTCAACATGTTATTTCTGCTCACATGTATGCCCTGTTTTTCACTAAGTCATAATATGTGTTATAAAGTAGCTTGTTGCATTGATCATGTTGGATTTATCTTGATGCCTATGAACCTGAACCTTGATGCTAAATGAAGTATGTAATTTGTACTGGAAGTGCATATGAAGTTTATGCCCATATGTTTCCTGTAGCATGTTTTTCCTTGTTGCGAAGTGCCTAGTTGCTGTTTGGGATAGTTTGCAGTCGGACCTGAGTTTTGGCCTTTTAACGGCCCATGCTCTTCATGGTTCAATACCAGCTCAGTTTCTCTTTCGTCCTGCTAAACTCCCACAACACAGTTGGGCCATTTACAGTATGACCTAACTTTCGGCCTCTTAGTGGCGCATGCTCTTCATGGTCCAATATGAGCCCACTGTCTCTTTCGGCCTGCTAAAGGCCCACAGTATAGTTGGGCCATATGTAACCCGACCTTAGTATCAGCCTGTTAACGGCCCATGAAATCAAATGGGCCCACCTGTTGCCCGCTTCGATGTCGGCCTGTTAACGACCTGGGAGGTAAGAGGGCCGACCATTAACTTTCAGCCTAGTAACGGACCATTAACTTAATGGGCCCACTAAAGTTCGTACATGTCTTTAGGCCCAATTAGATAATTTGAGCCCATTACGACGAGCAATTATGCACAGGACCAAAACCGATCAAGCAAAGGCACATCATACAGGGAAAAACATTGCACATCCAGCATATATTACAGGAAATTACATCCACTAGGCAATCAAAGATTGATGCCAGTGCAAATAAATGAACAGAACCAAACGATCAGCAACGTCACAATCTGTAACCTCAGCGCTGATGACGCCCATAAGCATGTGGGAAAGTTCTTGCTGCTTTGCTACACTGCCTCTGAAAACATTGATCGGTTTTTGTTGCGCACGAATGTACACCTCTGATTCCTCCACCATTTCCATCATTGCTTCAGCCATTAATTGGTTCACAAAGATACATTTTTTCCATTGCATTCGAGACAGAGGAAACTGAACAAATTCAGATAGCAATTTTGGCAGGCTTGTATTCTTGATCGTGGAGAGTGTCTCGATCACTGCATCATAACATAAATTAGGAGGGGAACCGAATAGATTAATGAAGAGTTATTGACATATTACCTGGCCTAGATTTATTGGAAAGAAAAAATGGGGTTGCCTTGCTATTTTCAGAGTTTGTCTTCTTATCTTGAGTAGCCTGTACCAAATTAACACACTAGCATTGCTATCATTGGCCAGGTCAGATAATAGGAAAGCAACATTGACACAATGAACGTTTGGGCAACCAGACCACACCAGCCTACACCAAATTAACACAATATGGCATAGCTATCATCAGCCAGGTAAGGTAATACAAAAGAAACATTGACACAACGTATGAATGGGCAACCAGAGTAGCACTACAATTCAGTAATGTGCATGATATGAGATAGTACACTCATGAAGCTCAGTATGCAAAACTACCAGGCAGTTTTCCTTACAAAAATCAACATTGTCGCCTTTAACATTTTGCTACAACTAATTTTAGATCAGATAAAGGTTGGAATCACGCTGATTAACAAAATACATGCTGATGTAAAATATAGTGACACTACAGGAATCAGGCACTTTGCCGTCTGCCATGGCTGACGGTAAAGGCCTTTGCCGTCCGCCAGCAGATGGCAACAGGTCCGGCTAAATAGGCTACGGCAAAGGGCTCTTTGCCATCTGCTGGCGGACGGAAAAGATGAAACGCTCTTTGCCGTCCGCCAGCGGACGATAGAGAGCCTGGACGGCACAAGTGCCAGATTAGGTCTGTTACGGGGTTAACGGCGTGCTTTGCCGTCCGCGGGCAGATGGCAAAGACCATTGCACCTTTATCGTCTACCAGCGGATGGCAAAGTAGCTAAATAGGCCAGCCCTATGTGCTGCCACGTGTCATGCTATGCTGTCCGGTGGCAGACGGCAAAGGTGCAATGCTCTTTGTCGTCTGCCAGCAGACGGCAAAGTAACCAAATAGGCCAGCCAGTGCCCCAGGTTGCACAGGTAACTGCCACGTGGCAGCTTTGCCGTCTACCAGCAGACGGCAAAGAGCCTGTATAGTCCCTGTTTTTTCTTATATTCATTCAATTTCAACACACAAGTTTCAACACACAAATTTCACAGCAGACATATGACATATCCAACACACAAGTTTCATCATACATACATAACCAACACATAGTTCCATCCATACATAACCAACACATAGTTTCATCACATTGTTCATCCAACGCCTATCCATCCATATAACAAGTTCCACATTGTTCATCGATACAAAAGAAAAGCAGAAAGGGAACACTCCATCCATGCAAGCTTTCGTGAAGTAAATGAAATCTGCAAAATGGGAAACAAGAAAGTTAGAAGAAGAAAACTAGAAGAAGAAAATGAAGAAGAAGAAGAAGAAAATGAAGAAGAAGAAGTAAGCATACTTAGTTAAAATGGAGCTAACCTAGCTAATTATGACTTTTTTTGAGTGAACTAAGCATATTATGCCATTTTTTATATAAAGCAGCTAAGTATAGGTCATTATTGAGCTAACCTAGGTAACTAAGCATATTAGAGCTAACTTAGGTCATTTTGGAGAAGAAGAATAAGAGAAGAAGAAGAAGAAGACTAGAAGAAGAAGGAGACTAGAAGAAGAAGAAGAAGAAGACAAGAAGAAGAAGAAGGTTTTTACCCTTTTCCTTCTCATTCTTCTTCTTCTTTTATTCTTTCTTTTTCTTCTCTTTCTTCTTCTATTCTTTATTTTTCTCCTCTTCCTTGTTTTTCTTCTTATTATTCCTTATTTGTGTCATTTTAGAGCTTACATAGGTAATTATGACATTTTTTTTGGCTAACTAAGCTTATTATGTCAATTTGGAGGAAATTAAGGTAAGTATAGGTCATTTTTGTGCTAACATAAGTAATTATGCCATTTTTGAGCTAATGTAGGTAAAATAGATTATTTTGGAGCTAACCTATCTAAAATGGATCATATTGGAGCTAACGTAGGTAAAATGGATCATATTGGAGCTAACCTAGGTAAACTTGCTCATTTTGGAGCTAACCTAGATAAAATGGATCATATTGGAGCAAACCTAGGTAAAATGGGTCATTTTGGAGCTAACTTAACTAATTATGCCATTTTTTAGTTAACTAAGCATATTATGCCATTTTTTACATAAGTAAGCTAAGTATAGGCCTTTATTAGGCTAACCTAGGTAACTAAGCATATTAGAGCTAATTTAGTTAAGTATAGATCATTTTGGAGCTAAGTAAGCTAATTATGTCATTTTGTACGAAGATTAGCTAAGTCTAGGTCATTATGGTAACCATTTTGGAGGAAATAAAGGTAAGTCTAGGTCTTTATGCATTTGGTAGCAAAACACTAGAGAAACCTTACCGTCATCACGGAGGTGAAGGACCGGTCGGGTTTACGCCAGTGTTAGACGGAGAAGGATTGGTCGGGGTCGGGGTTGCGCCAGTGCGGGACGGAGAAGGATCGGTTGATGCTTGTCGGGAGGCATGCTGCACCAAAGATCATTTGCAATGTCTCGTTAGCATGATGCAACTGAAATGTGAATACTAGTAACTAATGACCATTCAAATGAAACTCACCATGTCTGCTATACCAATCTGAGGCATCGGCGGAGGGGTTTGACCGTTTTTCTTGCACACGGACTGCACATTTTGTTTTCACGAGTCAGTCATATTAGTTAGTAATGAAACGAACATTACATGCATGATTTGGCTAATAAGCAGGAGAAGCTTACCACGAGGAACTCGTATAGGGCCCGGTGAGACGTGTCGTTCCGGTTCCTCTCCTCCTCCAGCATCCTAGTCATCCTCTGCTCCAGCTCGATCTCCCTCTCCCTGGCCTGCATGTTTGCCTCTGCCAGAAGCTCCTAGGCCCTAGACTCGATGGCGAGGTCCACTGGCCGTGGTCGAGGCGGTATCTCAGGAAGAGACCTCGTGTGGCGCTTCTTGATCTCTGGGAGACTTCTAGGACAACGTATCAATCCATCCCCAATGGCTACCAAGCCATGTTTCCTCCCCTCACCAGGTAGCATCACGAGCTCTGTATCAAAAGGACTCTAGCTCGGGTTGAAGTCATCCCCTTCCGTCGCCTTCCCAATGTCTCTGTACCTCATGAGCTTCTTGTGGGAGGAGATGTTGGTGAAGCTCTCTGGATGATCGAGGTCATCCTCAGAGAATGCCTTGGCCTTCTTGAACATGGCCATATGGGCCATGGCATAGAGGTCGTATGGCGGTGGCACTGCCTTCTTGTTGTGTTTCGCCTAAAAGAGAGGAACAACATATTAGTTAAGGGTTGAAGCTAGCTTGAAGAATGAAATTTCATGAATAGTAAAGGGCTGAAACCACATACCCAGTGATCCCCGTACTCAAACAGGTTGGAGCTCCCTTGATGGAGTGGCACACCTCGCATTTGTGAATGCTTATCCCTGGCCTTGTGGTGTTCGGCTAGCCATTGGGGAGAGCACCACTCATCCACCAACGCATCCCAACAGTCCATCATATCTGCTCACCATCTCGGGGGCACCTAAGTTTGGCAAAGAGAAATTTCAGTGCTACGCCTACGAATGAAATCAAGAAACGTAAGTACAAGGCCTTAAGAATAGGTAATTACGTTCATGTACTTCTCATTACTCAGATACTTGAGGCGGCACTTCTTCTTGGCCCTCCTAATGTTAGCCGAGGCGTAGTAGTCTCGAACAGCCTGCACCCTAGCCTCGTGCCGTAAGTTCTGAAGTAGGCACTTGCACTCGGCTTCGAGAACCCTAGCCGCCTCTGCCTCGTGTTCCTCAGCAATCCTCTAGAAGGTCTGCAATCAAATAAGAAAACACTTATTAGTAAAATCACTAGGTAATGTTGATTTTTAATTTTGTAAAGGAGAAATTACCCAAAACCGCTGCCTAACAATGTCGACTACCGTCTCGCACACGACACCGTCGACCCTCTCCTCTGGCGGGGCTGGGGCAGCCACGTACGGCTCCCAGCTCATTGCTAGTTGTGGAGCCTGACCCTCACTGGGCAATGTGACCCACCCTGGGAAGTGCTGCCAACAAATCACACCAAGGACCTGGTTGGGCCTGTGGAAACCATCGGGGTGTATCCAACCCCTGTAGTATGACAAGGCCGACACATTACATATTAATTTGAAGAAACATGAAGGACAAAGGTTAAAAAAGAGTAAATGCACTTACTTCTCCCCGTTAGACTGAATCAACCACCTCTGATCGTGGGTCACCGGCACGACCGGGAGCTTCATACCACCATGTTGGTAGACCCTCTTGCCCTGCTCAACTAGCTCACCCACACTAAAACTATCATCAGACCAGGTCTCCTCGCCATCAGCATGACCACTAGTCTCCGGAATCACCTAGAACGAAGACTCTGGGACCGGAGTCTCGTGGGACGAAGACTCTGGGGCCCGAGTCTCCTGGGACGAAGGCTTGGCGACCCGAGCACTACTGAAAATGCTTATAGATAGAAGTTTAGCAGTAGTGTTTGTTTATGACCCCACGCCACTAGTAGTTAGTAGTAGCGCCGGCTAGAAAGGGCACTACTGGTAACTATTAGCAACAGCGCTTGTTATATAGCCCCACGCTACTGCTAAGTGTGACACACCACACGCCCTGATCAAAAAATATTAGCAGCTCTTGTCACCCGACTGGCGCTACTGTTAGTTTAGGATCTATAGCGCCCATTTAGATAAACGTGCTACTACTATTTTTCTATGTATAACAGTTTATGAGTAGCGTTTGTTTCTGGACCGCGCTATAGGGAGTGCAACACTAGCCCTTTAGATATTTTGCAAGCTGCCATAGCAGTAGCGCGCGTAGGTGACCCGCGCTACTACAATGCCCGCCAGCCACCTACCAGCTTTCCCCTCCTTCCTCCCCTCTCTTCTTCCTCTCCCCCTTCCTTTCTCCCCTTTCCTTGCACCTTGCTTGTTCCTTTCAATGATCCCCCTCCACCACCCCTCTATTAGATCCCTCCCTCCCCCTCTTCTTTGCCCTCCACCACCCCCTCTTCTTTGCCCCTCC
>NC_057803.1:509309238-509313563 GCF_018294505.1 Triticum aestivum
CCTCTTCTTTGCCCTCCACCACCCCTTCCATTAATGCCTTCCCTCTCCTCTCCCTCTCCTCCCACTCTCTCCCTAGCTCTCTCTCCCTAGCTAGCTAGCTAGCTAGTTAGAGCTATATATATATACACACACACATATATATATATATAGAGCTACTAGGTAATTAAGAAGAAAGGTGCTCAATATCCCTCTCGACACATAGTGAGCAAAAATAAGTGTTTGTGTGGATAGGAACGAAACTATATATATGGGCGATACGAGAATATACAAAATTGTGCGTGGCATAATTTGAGTCGCCTACATTGTGTATTTGATGAAATAATGTGGGTGACATGAGTTTCCTATGTTTTGCCGAAATGTCGATTCAACTCCATTTCGGCGAATTTTAGGCAAACTCAATATGTCCTATATTTAGGGAAGGTCATGCCGAATTTTTGTATGAATTTGATCCATGCATGCATATATACGTGGTTATAATATTTGCTCCGTGCGCAGATGAGCATGAAGGTCAATGGAAGGATGGTGGAAAGATACTGGCAATCCGTTGTGGACGACATGTATGAAAAAATACTGAAGGATGTTTTATGTTCGTGTTGAAAATGCAAATGAATAGTCAGGCTCGACCCCTTTGGGGTGCTACATTCAAGGCGCGCCTGCTCATGCATGGTTTCAAGCATGGCCATGCTGGGTGAATAAGTGATGATGATGATGATGATGATGATGATGATGATGATGATGATGATGATGATGATGATGATGATGATGATGAGGACGTCGACGGGGCAGGAAATAACGACATGGGGCCACCAGACGAAGAGATGACCGATTATGTGCCCGAAGAGGAAGACTGCCTCGGAAATGTTGATGGCGAAGAGGCAGTTCAAGGCGGAGAAGACGCGGACACGCCGCCGTCTTTGTCGGTACTAAGTTCAGCCATGCGGGACCCACATGTTCTAGACCTGCTTCGCAAGAAGACGACTAGCGACAGAGCTGCTTCTAGAGAGGAGGCCAAACTTGCGCAACTGGAGGTAGACTCGATGAATCCTTTGTATGATGGTTACAATCCCGAGATGACCTGCTTTAGTTTCACACTAGAACTTCTAAAGACGAAGGAAAAAACAAATGGACAGATGCAAGCCTAGGTGAGCTTCTGAAGTATCTAAAGAAGGTTCTTCCCACGGGAAGCCTGTGTCCTACTAGTGTCGAGGAGGCAAAGAAAATCGTGTGCCCTCTTGATTTGGCACACATTAGATATCACACATGCATCAATGATTGCATCATATATTGGAATGAGCACGCGGAGAAAACCATCTGTCCAAAGTGCAATGCTTCACGATATAAAAAGGCCGGAAAGAAAGCCCAACAGAAAGTTGTATGGTACTTTCCGATCACTTTGCGTCTACAGCGGTATTTCATTGATCCTAAGGAAGCAAAGCTTATGCGCTGGCACGTGGAGAGGGTGAAGCCAGATGACGGAGATGAGCCGAAGCTGAGACACCTCACAGATGCTAGCCAGTGGAGAGGATTAAATGCTGAATTTGATTTTTTTCACAAATGATCCAAGGAACATCGTGCTTGGCGCTGGTACTGATGGCATGAATCCATTTGGCAACAAGAACACAAATTATAGCACATGGCCCGTGTTTGTATGGATTTACAACCTCCCCCTGGTTGTGCATGAAGGAGAAATACATACACATTGCTATCCTTATTCAAGGGCCGAGACAACCGGGAAGTGATATAAATCTGTAACTCGGGTTACTGAAAGAGGAGCTACAGACCTTATTGACAACGCCGGCCAAGACATGGGATGCAAGCAAAGGAGAGTATTTCTACATGAGAGCCATGCTGATCACGATGGTGCAGGACTATCTCGATTACGGCTATCTCTCCGGCCAGGTGTGCCACGGATATTGCGGATGGACGAGGTGCATGGATGATACAACTTCTCTGTAGCTATCGAAAGATGGCAGGTCTTCGAAAATCGTGTACATGGGGCATCGAAGATGGCTCGAGAAGGATGACCCGCGGAGAAAGCGTGGAGATCTATTCAATGGTAAGGCTGAGCATCGAGGTCCTCGACATAAACATAGCGGTGCAGGAATATATGAGTTATTGAAGAACTAGGAAGAGTGCCCCTCGCCGGGAAAGACGAAGAAAAAGGCGCCGGAGCCCCTGCTGAAGGTATGAAAGACGAGATTTATTTTCTGGGACTTGGAATACTGGCCCATACTCGACACGCCTCATAGCCTTGATCAAATGCATATCACAAAAAAATATCCTTGAGAGTTTGCTTGGAACATTGATGAACATGCCGGAGAGAACCAAGGATAGGCCGAAGGCAAGAAAAGACTTGGAATTTTTGAATATCAGGAAAGATCTCCAAATGCCCGGTAAAAGGTCGTCAGAGGAGACCGAGACGGAGACGGAGATGGAAGATAGGGGGAAAAAGTAAACAAGAAGGAAGAACAATATTGCCCCCCCCCCCTCTTGCTTCACCTTTGATCCGAAGGAGGTCGATCAATTGTTCAAGTGCCTTTCCGGGATCAAAGTTAGTTCCGGATACTGTGGGAAGATAAGTAGATATCTGGACACTAAGAAAAAAAAGGTTCAGTGGGATGAAGTCTCATGACTGTCATGTGATGTTGACGTAGTTACTCCCGGTTGCACTTAGAGGGATTATGGACACACATGTGCGTGAGACGCTTACTGACCTCTGCCCCTTTTTTGATTCTATCTCTCGAAAGTCGATCAGTGTGAAGGAACTCCATAGGCTAGAAATGTACTTCCCGCCCGCGTTCTTTGATGTGGTGCGTCTATGTGTCCACATCATGGACGACATCATCGACCTAGGGCCGACATTCCTGCACAGCATGATGCTGTTCGAGAGGATGAATGAGGTCACCAAAGGATTCGTTCATAACATGTCCTGTCCAGATGGAAGCATAGCCCAGGGATATCTGACCAAAGAGTGCATCTCTTTCTGTGAGAGTTATCTAGTAGGCACCGTACACCCTGTTGTTGGTTTGCCCGTCAACAAGCACTGTGGAAGGCTCGAAGGCGAAGGTCACACCAACGGTCATAGGGATGTGAATGTGTTATGCTCCGGCCGACAAAACGACCTTGACAGGGCAAACTTAGTAGTGCTACAACACCTAGATGTGCTAGAAGATTTTGTGACACTGCACAAAGAGACCATCGCAAAGAAGTACCGTGACCGTGGGGTGCACAGGACAGACGCTAAAGTTATTAGAGAGAACAACTCCAGTTTCTTGCGTTGGTTCAAAGAACGAGTTCTGGCTAATCCCCTGGAAGAGGGTTGTCCGAACGGAACGCTCATATACGCCTTAGCACATGGCCCCTCGACCAACCTCGCGACTTATCAAGCATATGATATCAACGGATACACGTTCTACACGGAGGAGAAAGATATAAACAGTGATGACCAAAACTCAGGGGTGACGATGGAAGCCATGACCGGGAATGTGATTGAAAGATATTATGGAAGGGTCGAAGAGATATGGGAGCTTAACTACTCTGGATTGCATAGCGTGACGATGTTCCGTGTCAGATGGGCTAAGAATGTACAGAGAGAAAACTGACATTTCACTACCATGTGTATACCCAACTCCGATAGCGGTACCCTCAATGCCATCGCCAAAAATGAGCCATGGGTACACGCTAAACACGTGACACAATGTTTCTTCATAACTGATCTGGTCAATCCCAGCCGTGTTGTCATGAGGAGAAGCAAAATGAGCATCGCCGGAACGGATGGAGTCACCAACAAGGAAGACTACGACCAGTATGATGATCCGATGAGGGAAGATGATGCTGATGATGATGAAACATGCGTCAAAAGAAGAATGAAGACTACATTACCTATGAAAGATCGTAATCCCTGGAGAAGGAAAATTCACGGCCATGGGCTCAATTATTCGACAACGAACAAAAGAGGGAAGAAGATCAGTCTGAAGCGTCATTGTTGCCCAAGCTGACAAACTAATCCACAAATTTTGTGTGTGTCTATTTTGTATACCGCCGTTAGCGGTCAAATGATGTAATATATATTATACTAATTATTTTCCGGAGGGTAACAGTTGTATTGCTCCAATGATAGACCAAATTAAACCCTAACTAGCTAGAGCTATATATACCCTTCTATACATACTTGTACAAATGCAAATGAAAGATAAGAAAAAGAAAAGTGTAAATGAAAGAAAAAGAAAAAGAAAGGAAGTTTTGCAAAATGAAATTAATGAAAGAAAAAGAAAAAGGAACTAATAAGTTGTGCGAAATCAAATGAAAGAAAAATAAAAAGAAAA
>NC_057803.1:509314226-509321422 GCF_018294505.1 Triticum aestivum
CCCGGCCCCTTCCCCCGTTTTGCCGCTCCCTCGTGGAGTCCCCACCACCGGCGCGATCTTCTCTCCGCCGGCAGGTCTCTCTCTCCCTCCCTCTTTCTCTGACCAAATTTGGTCTCTGCAGATCGACAGGGCTCAGCGAGGAGGAGAAGGACACTATCAACCCATTGGCCAACAAGGTGCTCGGCGAGGAGGAGAAGGACGCCCTCAACCCCCTCAGCCCTGGCGACCCCGACCACGATGCCGACGTCCTCAACCCCGACGCCACCCCCTCAGCCCCGGTGACCCTGACCCCGACGCGTGGTGAGCCACCCCCTTCCTTTCCTCCTGTTCTTATATTAGGGCCATTTTTTCTATGTAGGGTGTCCAAATTGAGTTCATTATTAGTAGCATTTGTTAGTTTATGTTGCTGTTAATTCTCTCTAGCTTGGGATCAATTGGTAGACGTTTCATTGGAGAAAATTGGTAGATGTTCATGAGCAGTAGCATAGTGAGCCATTTTGGCATTGGAGAAAATTGCAAGAACAATGCTTCATTCATTGATATTGGTAGCAATATGGCTCACTGATATGTACTGGCAGCAATGCTTCATCTCTAGGTTTGCTAACTAAGCCACAAGTAGTTGTTGTATTGGCAGCAATGCTTCATTCATTGATATGTACTACTACCAGTGGTTGCCCATTGTTAGGAGAGCTGAAAAGGCACAGTGGAGTGATTTTTTGTCATGGTTGCCCATTGTTTCTTTTGATTTGTGCTAGCTTGTAAAAAAAATTATAAAATTACTGCATGCTCTTTCCTTAGTATGCAAGGACATGTAGTGCTAGTTTGAAGGATATGTAGTACCAGCTAGCTATGGGCAGTAAGCTTCACTTTTGCAACACTATAGAAAATGAAAATTAGCTTATATGTTGCTGTCCATTTTGAAAATGAGGATTTTTAATGGTAGTTTAGTTTAGATTTTTAAATGAGGATTTTTAATTAGCTTATGTTGCTGCCACTATGTTTGTGCTTGTTTCTAAACAGAGAATGATGAGCAATAGTATGCATGTGTGATGACACACATCACTTTACATGGAGATGAGTATGCTCATGCTCACACTTGTTAGTGAAATGCTACTTCAGCACATAGTGCTTATTGTCAATTGCAGGGAAACCGATTGCGAGTGACCTATGTTTTGCCGGAAATATTGATTCATTTCCATTCTGGCAAATTTCAGGCGCTCTATATGTGCACTTTCTAGCAAAGGTCATGCCGAAATTTTTCGTGCATTTCGGCATGACTTGTGCTAGAAAGTTGGACATATCGAGTGCTCGAGATTTGTCGCGACGGGAATGAAACGACACTCAGGCAAAACAAAGGTCACTTTTATTGTCATTATTCACTTTATTATATAAATCTCGATAATTAAACGAGTCCGACATTGAACCCTAGGAAACATGACCGACACCGATGAGGTCGGAGGTTCTTATTCCCAATTAGGTTGAGCACACGCCTACCTCGACTTTCTGGCGGATTAGGAGAGAGAGCAAGCTGGGTGTCAGGACCCCCTTGTCATGACGGAGGACGATGGTGGTGGCGCCGGCGCCGGCATTGATACCACCAATGACACCGTCACTGAGACTGGCGCTGATGATGTTGCTAACTACAAAATGGAAGGTGGTACCTCCAAAGTCAGTGAGGGAAAGAAGGAAAAAAGGACACGACGCCCAAATGATCTCGGCACCGGAAGACTCGTGGTCACGGCGGTGCACCCTGGCGAGTTCGAGCCAATAGAGCCGCGGGAAGTGGCAGCGTGTTACGAGAACCAACTAGCATGCATCCTCCGGGATACCGCTAACATCAACACCACAAAAATACGGAAGAATGAACATTTGAAGAAGCTGCTCCTAACTAGGTTGCATGCAAGATTCTTGTTCCCCGGTCGGAATGACGATGTCGACCCATGGGATGATGATGCCATGAAAAAAATCAACAATAAAGCCCTAGGGAAGTTCAGCAACGCATTGAGCGCTTGGAAAACTAGGGTGAAAAGGGTGATTGAAGTAGACCATTGAAGCTGAGATTGTTGCAGACAATCCAAAAATTACGATAGAGGACTTTGAAAAGTTCAAGGAGACTTGCAATGAAGAAGCTGCCAAGGCCAAGTCGGAGAGAGGCAAGCAGCTGCAGGAAAAGAACATGGGGAACCACCGCCTTGGAAGTCGTGGCTACACGGGAAAGAGGCCCGTGTGGGCAAAGGAGGACGCAGAACGTGAATGTCAGGGGATCCTAGACCCATTGGCTGAGTTCACCGACCAGCAGGAGCACGACTTCATCAGGGGCCGATTCTCGTGGGACCCCAAAAAAAGATTTTTTTTCACTGACGTGGCGACTAGGAAATTCATGAGATTGGTGGTAATCATACTTTTACCACCTTACATATTATCTTCTAATCAATGAAGTCTACTACATTCTAGTCGCATTCGTAAATGAGTCACGGTCCATTTTGCAGAGAGAGCAACACAAAATTGTGGCCGAAAGCGACTCGTCGACTCAGTCGACTCAGTCGTCGGTGAAGTACAAGTGGCACACTCCTTTCAACCGGGCCATGAACATAATGATGGGACACCCGCCCGGCCAACGGCCGCAATATGGACGTGTGCATGGTGCCGGGGATGGCGCCACGTGGAAGTACTATTATAACGAGGACCCCGAGGCCAAAAGACGGAGAAAGAAGTTCAGTCAAGTGACTATCGACGAGAAGGTGGCGCGGGCGATGGAGAAAGCAAAAGCTGAGATAATCACTGCCTGTAGAGATGATATGGTGGCTGCCTTTACAAGCTTGATTCCAACTATGGTCACATGGGCGCAACAAAATCCAAATGCGCCACCAAGTGATTTTCCCGTGCCCAGCTTCACCCAGAGCAACTCAATGAACACCGCACCCATACCCGTACCTAGTATGGCAACCGCAATCGGACCTCCTCCAGCACCTGCTCCTGCACCCACCTGTCACAGCAGCCCTAGTTCCTTCTCTGGCTTGAATGTCGGGTCATCAACATTGGCTGAACTCGAAGCCCTCACGGTAAATATGTGTCGCACCTTCATCAACTCAACTTATTAATTAATCTTCAGTTGCCGTTCTTTTTGGATCTCTGACGCCGCACGTATATGTCTTTGTAGACCGACTCCACTCCGTGCACCCTCCTTTACCACATGAAGGGTGGGTTGGTGGATGTGGGGAAGGGTACTATAGTGAAGCCCAAGGATCGATTGTTCCACCACCGACAGATGCCTGATAATGCCTTAAGTTTCTCCGTGGCGAGTGTGAAAGCAGGCTACAAGGGTTTCCCTCGTCCGATACAAATCGATGGAGAGGATGACGAGACCCCCACACAGCTTGGCCAATGCAAAAATTGGCCGATCCTGTGGCCAAAAAATCTTCTTCGTGTCAAGGTGGCCGGGAGCACACCAACAGGACCTCAGGAAGGCATGACCACAAACCCACCTACATAAGTACAACCATGGTCTGTGCTGATTGTTGAGATCGAGAGACACGAGGAAGGAGGGCCAACCATTCCGGCCCATGACCCTCTCCTGTATTTCAATACCGGCTATGACAACAAAGTAACAATGAGTCAACCATATGAATATGAGATGCATGTACCAGAGCTGGAACGTCATCGGGAGAGCAAGAAGTCTTTGTTCATGCAATCCTCATAGGACACGCATCCAGATGCCGGTTCCACCCAAGCTCAACTAATTAACTAGAGTCGTCCAATGCTGAGCCCAGCAACACTAGGGGGTGCTCACGGAGGGTCTGAGAGACCCACCAGCACCTCAATCCACCAAGAAGAAGCAGAGGAAGAGACCGACGGCGACAAAATCCAATAAAGCTGACAATGTTGGTTCTAGCAGCCAGCTACCTTCGACCAAGGTTGACAGTGTACCTTTGAAACATGTGCCATTAATCCATGTCGCGGGAGAGCCAATGGTACCAGTGAATGCACTAGCAGGCATAACAGGGGATCTCAGGAGACTCCATGACCATGTGCTTTCGACAGAGAGAAGCATCCTCGCCTCTGATGATCCAGGATACCCACTTTATACGGTTCATGTAAACAGTTGCAAGATGGACGTCCACACATGCCCCACGGACCTCTTCTTTCTGAGGTTTGATTACATATTCCAGATGTTTCAAATGAGGAAACTTGATTTTACGTTCATCCGCCTGTATGCGCTGCACATGAACTACATCGTCAGGAGAGAGCAAGTCACCGGTCTTGCGGTCGCGGACCCATACTACATGCATGAGGGCTTCTTGTCAATCAACGACGCCAACCGTCAATATGCAAGTCAGTACATCAAAGAATTCTTGGTCAGCAATAAGGACAAAGAAACGATTCTCCTACCTTACCATCCCGGGTAAGTCATCCGGGATAGCACTATAACACATACATCCTTTCGTGCATTTCAATAATTACTTTGCACGCATGGATGCTAAGTTGATCGTGTATTTTGCGCGGCGGGGGGTGTTGTGTCGTTCTCATCATTCTTTACCCGCGTTACTCCCGCTCTCTATATTTGGACCCGTCGAAGAACATACAGAAGAAAGATTACACACACATAAAGTATGTTCTGGACAGAGCTATGCTGGGCTTCAGCGTGCGGGGTGGCTACATCTAATGCAAAAAAACAAATAAGGCCGGGCTCTGTTTCGGCCACAAGACTGACTTTTGTTGCATTAAGCAACCGACAAGAAGTGAGAACGATGGATTCTACGTCATCCATCTAATGATGGAGTACAGAAGGGATGTGTAATCACTTTGCATGAAATCTTCATCCGATACCCATATCCAGAGATGGGCTGAAGCCTTTGGAGCCGTGCCGGATAATCGACTTCGAAATGATTTCTACCGGATCCAGAAGGAAATTGCGTCCATCATCATGAAAGATGTCCTCGAAGAGAATGGGATGTTCTACAGTGGCCCAATATCGTGAGCTCGCGTCCGAACCCGCATTGCCCTACAGTGTTAGGACACGACACCTTTCACTAAGCTTGGGTCCATCCTCCCGAATATGGACAGATGGGAACAGTGCCCTGCTTAAAAACAATGTGTCTGTTTAGGTACTTGTTACTTTCTATATGACGAAACTTTGAATGTCTCAGTACGATGAAACTATTAGATGTATGGTGTCATGCTCTAGTTAATTACTTTCGGTACGATGAAATTTGTTAACTATGTTTACTATATATGTTGCTTCTATTTCATAATTGTTTCGTTGAATTCGCTTCATGATATATATATATATATGTGTGTGTGTGTGTGTGTGTGTGTGTGTGTGTGTGTGTGTGTGTGCGTGCATCTCTAACAGGTATATAGATCAATGATGGCGAGGAAGTGGTATGCTGTGTATGTAGGGCATGTTCCGGGTGTGTATGATGAGTGGCCAGAGTGTGAGGCCCAAGTCTCTGGCTTCTCCGGCGAAAGCCAGAAAGGGTTTGATAGCAGAGAGGAAGCCAAAGCTAGTTACTTGATTCATAGCACAACATGGGATTCAGAACCAGCGCCTCTGCAAAAACTACTACATAATACCGCTTTTGATCATCGTGATCGCTCTTATCTCGTATGTCATAGTTTAGGTAGATGATGAAACATGTGTCTACTATGACAATGTAAGAGACATGTGATCATTAACTTGTATCGCTATTTCGAGATGATGATGAGATCGACATCATTTGTGTTCGATAATGATGATATGATGAGACTATGTTGTACCACTTTGATGAGACATTCCTTTTTCATATAGTTTCAGTGTATGTGTATGTTGTAATTGTATAAAACCTGTAAAAATACGAATACAGCAAAATAAAAAAATACGAGCAGTAGCGTGGGGTTTTGGGTAGCAGCGTTGCCTTACCAGTAGCGTTGATTTTAGAGCCATGCTACTAGTATTAGCAGTAGCGATGGATAGAGGCGCGCTACTACTAGACATTCAGCACTACCGGTAAGGGTTTTCCTAGTAGTGGAGGCTCGTCAGCCTGAGGCTCGTGGACCGGAGTCCAGACGGGTTCAAGTCTGGCCGCTCCACCTGGGACGGAGCACTCCAGTCGTCCGTAGAATTAGCTGGGGGTGGCGGCGAGGAAGGCACAACAACCTTCCTACCTCTCCCGTCGCCACGTCCACCTCTAGGTGCACCCCTCTTCATCTTCCCCCGACTTCTCCCGGCCGAAGAAGAAGCGCCTGCCGGTGTCCAGCACTCTCTGAAGTTGCTGGGGTGGAATATAGCCACCCCTCCCAGCACGCGCCGAGGAAGAAGGAGGCTCAGAGCGCTCTCGACCCGCGCCCACCATCTGTCAAGACCTGCAATGACAAAGAGTAAACGAAATTATTACAACATAAACATAATAAAAAAATTGGTGGGTGAAAACAACACCTAAAAAATTTAACTAACTAACTAAGTAATTAACCTAAAAAATAACTAACTAACTAATTGAAATATTTTTCTTAAGGCCGGAAATGGTCTTTAATAGGTTGAAATTATTTTGGTGTTTCAAAAATATTTGAGAAAATTTAGGGAAGCTCATTGGACATATATTGTCCATATATAAGAGTTTCAACACACGGTCATGTTCAAAATATTGTTCAAATCCATCAAAAAGCCTTTTCTGATACTTCAAACTTTTGGAATATTTACATAGGAAATATTCTCTATAAATTCCAAGAAAATTCTAGCATGTAAAAATGCCATATTTGGTTCTCTTGCCAAGTATCATCTCTTGGAGAACAAGATGACATCACCAAAACCCCTCAAACTAATTAACCTAACTAACCTAGAAACTAAGCTAACTAACCTAGTCTAAAGATAACTAACCTCACTAACCTAGAAAATCAAACTAACCTAACTAACCTAGTCATCTTCTCCTCTTTTTATTCTTCTCCTCCTCCTCCTCCTCCTCCTCCTCCTCTTCTTCTTCTTCTTCTTCTTCTTCCCCCTTCTACTTATTCGACTTTTCTTCTTCTTTTTTCATCTTTTTTTCACTTCCTTTAATTATGACTATTTAACTAAAACCTAACACTAATCTATATAATTTAATCTAGCTAACTATATATCTAATATATCTATTATCTAAAACAGAAAAGAAAAAATAGAAGAAAAAAATAGAACTCGTCCTCCTCTTCTTCTCCTTCTCCTTCTTCTTCTTCTTCTTCTTCTT
>NC_057803.1:509322305-509323266 GCF_018294505.1 Triticum aestivum
ACTAATTAAACTAAATAACCTAAACTAATTAAACCTAAACTAACTAAACTTAAACTAAATAAGCTAAACTAAACATTAAAGAAAAACAGAAAAAAATAGAAAAGAAAACAGGGGTGGCAGGGGCTCACTGTGGGGGCGGCGACGGGTCGTGGAGGGGGCGGCGATGGGGCGGCGGCGAGCCGGGGTGGCGACGGGGCGGGGAGGGGGCAGTGACGGGTGAGGGAGTCCTGGACTAAGGGGTCCTCGTGCGTCCGGCCTGTTAGCCATGGGCCGGACTGATGGGCTATGAAGATACAAAGACTAAAGACTCTCTACGTGTCCGGATGGGACTCTCCTTGGCGTGGAAGGCAAGCTTGGCGATCAAATATGAAGATTCCCTTCTCTGTGACCGACTTTGTGTAACCCTAGATCCCTCTGGTGTCTATATAAACCGGAGGGTTAGGTCTATAGTGTCGAATACTCATTATCGTAGTCATACAGGCTAGACATCTAGGGTTTAGCCATTATGATCTTGTGGTAGATCAACTCTTGTAATACTCATATTCATCAAGATCAATCAAGCAGGAAGTAGGGTATTACCTCCATAGAGAGGCCCGAACCTGGGAAACATTGTGTCCCCCGTCTCCTGTTACCATCATCCTTAGACGCACAGTTCGGGACCCCCTACCCGAGATCCGCCGGTTTTGACACCGACATTGGTGCTTTCATTGAGAGTCCCACTAGTAGAAAACAGGGCTTTGGTCCAGGCCGGGTCAGCCCATTAGTCCCGATTCAGTCCAGAACCTGGACCAATCGGGGCATTAGTCCCGGTTCGTGAGCCCAGGGGGCTGGCCGGGCCACGTGGCCCATTGGTCCCGGTTCATCTGGACCTTTTGGTCCCGGTTGGTGGGATGAACCGGGACCAATGGGCCTCGCTCCTGGCCCACAACCATTGGTCCCGGTTCGTGCCTCAAACCGGGAC
>NC_057803.1:509323880-509407296 GCF_018294505.1 Triticum aestivum
TTTTCAGTTTTAAAAAAAATAAAAGAAAATGATGGAAATGTCAAAAAAATAAAAGAAAATAAGTTTCCCATGTGATATGTGGTCTAGTTGTTGGGAAAATTTGCAAATGTGAATTTTGACTTTATTTGCAAAATCTCTCTGAAATTTGTAAAAATGGGCATAACTTTTGCATACTAACTCGGATGAAAAAGTTTTTTATATGAAAAATCGTCTACTCGAAAAGTTACATCCGAATTTAACGGGGGAACCCCGTTAAACATTTTCAAAATCCTCAAAAACCTAATAAAAAAGTTATGGGGCTTTTAAGATCTAGAGTGAAAAAATCGAAAAAAATTCAAACAGTGGGCAAACTGTGGTCAAATAATGATCTAACTAATTATTCTAGAATATTAGTGTTACTAAATAATTATTTCTGTTATTTCAATTTTGGTCAAATCTGGTCAAACTGTGGTCAAATTGTGGTCAAACAATGGTCAAACTAATTATTCAAGAAATATTAGTGTTACTAAATAATTATTGTTTTTTAAAAACAATAGTTTCAAAATAAAACTATGAATTGTGTCACTTCATGCTCAAGCAAAATTCCTGAAGGTTAATAGGATTGACATCTTAGTATTGTCAGGAAAACAACAAGTGCAGACTTGGAGCGAGGGAGAATAGAACCCGGAAGTTAAGCGTGCTCAGGCTGGGGGAGTGGGAGGATGGGTGACCGTTCGGGAAGTTAGATGATTTGGAATGATGAGGGTGATTAGAGGATAAATTGAGAAGTGATGAGGGGTGGTGATTACATACTAGAGGTTAAAATAATTCAGAAATTTGAAAATCAAAAAAAATCATAAAATTTCCTTTAGTCCCGGTTGGTGTTACCAACCGGGACTAAAGGTGGAGCTCCACGTGGCCGCGCCCTTTAGTCCCGGTTCTGGATTGAACCGGGACTAAAGGGATAGGCATTAGTACCGACCCTTTAGTCCCGGTTCCAGAACCGGGACTAAAGGCCCTTATGAACCGGGACTGAAGGCCCTTTTTCTACTAGTGTCCCGCTGTGGCGTCGCCTTGTCGTCAAGGACAGCATCACCTCCGGAGGAGCCCTGGCCCCAGGCTAAACCCTCCGACTGGGCGGTTTTACTATGACCGCCCGATTGGCCGTTAAGCCGACGATGACTTCTTGGGTCATCGAAAATCGTCTCCGTGTTGATTCCGAATACTCCAAGCAGATGGATCCAGCGGAGTTGTCATCTTTGAACGAGCTCCTAGATTGCATCGCCGCCTTGGGAGTCGCTATAGACTACTATCAGATTGGGATTAAACCCGATCAGAGGGAAATCAAATCTCCCCCGATCACCCATTAGGTAGCAGTGATAGAGGAGCAAAACAACAATTCTCCCTCTATATTGAGGATGGACTATGTTTGGATCTCCGAACTCTAAAAACCGGATGCCCATCTACGGAACAACACGCCCTGTCCTCCGAACTTAGAATCGGGCGACGGGCCTGAAAAATCAGTTAACATCCAGGAGCTTGAATTATTAAGTTCAGAAATCCTTCAGACTCCGGATCTCAAAGTGGGTTAGGATTCGTATTTAAATCCAACCACCCACCCAAGTATTAGCAGTCTCATGAGCACACAACAGCAGTCTCAGGAAACGGTCCATCACTTCTGGGCTAGATTCCTCCTTGCCAAAGACAAGATTAAAGATTGCCGCGACGAAGACCCGATCTCAGGGTTCTGCAATAATTGCACGGTTGAAGGAATCCTTAATGCCATCAACCACCATCGCGTGTCACACTTCGCAGACTTGGCAACCATAGTACAGAAGTACTGCAAATTGGAAAGCGCCTGGAAAACTCAGGCAGCCCGATGGGAACCATTGGTCCCCGCTCAACCCCTCATTCAAGCGAAAAGGGCGCATCATCGCGGCACGCCCGGTCCAATAACAAAGAAATATAAGCCCATTACGCGACACAGAACCCTTCTGGAGGGATGGCTCGATGGGCCGTGCAAAATCCACACAACACCGGATACCATACCATCCCATAGCCTTAGAGCATGTTGGATACTCCGGCAAGTGGCCAAGAGCGGCGAAGATATCCTCGCCAAAAACACCCCAGAACAGCACCCCCTCGAAGGAAGATGACCCCCTTGATGGTTTTCGAGATCTTCGCCTCAAACAACAGGCGCAAAAGGGCACTTGGCGACCTCGCCGAAATCTGCCAAATAGCAGCAATAAACCCTTGGAACAACATGGCCATAACTTTTAATGCCGGTGACGAACCAAAATTCAGAACAGTTCGGGCACCAGGTGCCTTGGTCCTCAGTCCAATCATGGACGGCTGTCGACTCACCAAAGTGCTCATGGATGGCGGCAGCGGACTAAACCTCATCTATGAGGACACACTCAACAAAATGGAAAATAGGCAGAAGCCGCATCAGGCAAAGCAACACGACCTTCCGAGGAATCATTCCCAGTCGGGAGGCACGGTGTGTGGGGAAAATCACATTAGACGTGGTATTCGGCACGCCAGAGAATTATTGGTCTGAAGAAATAACCTTCCAAGTGGCCCCTTTCAGCAATGGATTTCATGCCCTATTAGGGCGAGATGCATTTACACGCTTCCAAGCTAAACCTCATTATTGGTACATGAAGCTCAAGATGTCCGGGCCTAATGGTATCATCACCCTTGCCAGTGATCCGGACATAGCACTCCGCGCCGAAAACAAAACCGCGTCCTTGGCCCTCAAGGCACTGTCTGAAGCCCTAGCGGCCGAAGAACTAACCGCGCTACGCTCAACTGTGGACAGGGACGATGTGATCCTAGACAAGCGACCAAAATCCACCTCATTCAAACCGGCAGAAGAAATAATCAAATTTCAAGTCCATCCAACGGACCCCAAGAAGACAACATCTATTGGAGCACAACTTGACCCAACGGTTGACGCCGCACTATGAGAGTTCCTGCACGAGAACTGGGATATATTCGCCTGGCACCCTTCTGATATGCCAGGAATCCCGCGTGAGTTAGCCGAACACAGCCTCAATATATTGAAGGGATACAAACCGGTCAAGCAGACACTGCGGCGTTTTTCCGAACCCAAACGTCAAGCTATGAGGGAAGAGTTAGCCAAGCAAATTGAAGCCAGATTCATTAGAGAAATAAAACACCCAGACTGGCTGGCAAACCTAGTGATGGTGGCAAAGAAGGAAAAATCCTGGCGCCTGTGTGTCGATTTCAAAGACCTCAATAAGGCCTGCCGTCAGGATCCCTTCCCCCTCCCCCGCATTGACCAGATCATTGATGCTACCGCAGGACACGACTCACTGTGCTTCCTCGACGCGTATTCCGGATACCATCAAATCAAAATGAAGGAGTACGACCAAGCCGCAACGGCATTCATTACCCCATATGGGCTATTCTGCTTCAACACCATGCCCTTCGGGCTCAAAAACTCCGGGGCCACTTACCAACGCATGATCCAAACATGACTTGAGAAACAGATCGGCAAGACAGTTGAAGCATATGTGGACGACGTCGTCATCAAAACTAGACACGTCAAAACACTTATAACGATTTACGTCTCACATTCAGCAACCTCTGTGCATACGACATTAAGCTCAATTTGGAAAAGTGCGTTTTCGGTGTCCCCGCTGGAAAACTGCTGGGCTTCATCGTTTCCAATAGAGGAATTGAAGCAAATCCAGCCAAAATCCAGGCTTTGTCACAATTGGCTACGCCAATGGACCTTAAACAGGTCCAAAAACTCGTCGGTTGTGTGGCAGCGCTAAGCCGCTTTATCTCCAAATTGGGAGAAAAGGCACTGCCACTCTATCGCCTTCTTCGGCGCACCGATCACTTTGAATGGACGGATGTGGCAATGGCTGGACTGGAAGAAATAAAAGCCCTTCTAGCAAGCAACCCAGTCCTGGCCGCGCCGAACGTCGGCGAACCCATGTTATTATACATATCGACCACACACTAGGTGGTGAGCGCCGTGCTCGTCGTTGAACGAGAACAAGACGGACACAAGTTCCCGCTTCAGAAGCCAGTATATTACGTATCCACTGTCCTCACACCATGCAAATCCCAGTACCCTCACTGTCAAAAGATAGCATACGCGGTCTTTATGGCATCCCGGAAGCTATGGCACTACTTCCAAGAGTGTTCGATCATGGTGGCGTCTGAAGTACCACTCAATGATATAATAAACAACCGCCATGCTACGGGCCGGATTGCCAAATGGGCCATTGAGCTCCTTCCAATTGACATAACATACAAACCACGTCGAGCCATTAAATCCCAAGTGCTGGCTGACTTCGTCGCCGAATGGACAGAGGCCGAACTCCCTAAAGAGTACGACACATATTCCAACTGAGTGATGTATTTTGATGGTTCCAAAATGCAGGCAGGACTAGGAGCGGGCGTCGTTTTAACATCCCCTACTAGAGACGTCATCCACTACATACTCCAAATATTGTACACAGAATCCAATAACGCAGCCGAATACGAGGCCTTATTGCATGGTCTTTCGATGGCTGTCTCCATGGGCATACAATGCCTGGAAGTGCGCGGGGCTCAAACCTTGCAATAACTCAGATAAATGGAGATTTCGATGCCAAAGATCCGGAGATGGCGGCTTACCGCAACTCTGTTCTCAAAATGTCGGCTCGGTTCGAGGGGCTCGAGTTCACATGTGGCTCGAGAAAGCAATCAAGCAGCGGATGTCCTCGCTTGCATTGGCGCAAAGCATGACCCCGTCCCACCTAACATTTTTCTGGAAAGGCTCTTCAAGCCATCTAAGGTGTGGCAAGGGGAGAGCGGCAGTACCGGTCCGGATCCGATTATAACCCCAGATTCCGAACACACTGATATCATCGGGGGCTCAGCCACCAAAATAACACCGTCGGCCCATCTTATCATGGCAGTCATTGCCGCATGGACCAAACCCTTCTTGGCCTACCTGAATAGGCGAGAACTCCTTGAGGATTAGAATGAGGCTCACCGCATTTTCCGGCGCTCGAAAGCCTACAAGGTTCATGAAGGAGAACTCTACAAGAAAAGTATTACCGGAGTACTTCAAAGATGTATCTCTGAAGAGGAGGGACGGCAGCTCTTAGCCGAAATTCATGCCGGCCTTGGCGGGCACCATGCTGCGTCTCGGGCCCTTGTAAGCAAGGCCTTCCCTACATGTTTCTATGTGCCGACGGCCCGAGCAGATGCTCGGGGCCTTGTCGAACGCTGTGTCAGATATCAGATTTTCGCCAACCAAAGCCATATGCCGCCCACCGCTCTACAAAAAATCCCCATCACTTGGCTTTTTGCGATCTGGAGGCTTGATATGGTCGGACCCCTTAAAGGAGGAAGCCGTAAGAAAAAATACCTGCTGGTCATGGTAGAAAAATTCACTAAGTAGATAGAGGCCAAACCGGTCAAAACGGCCAAGGCCGGACCAGTGATAAATTTCATATCCGGTGTTGTGCACCGCTATGGTGTTCCACACTGCATCATCATCGATAATGGCTCCAATTTCACGGGCGACGAGGTAAAAACCTGGTGTGCTAATCTGGGCATTAAACTCGATTACACCTTCGTCTATCACCCACAAACAAATGGTCAAGTCGAATGAGCCAATGGTGTTATTATGAGCGGCATTAAACACAGACTAGTGCGGTCTTTGAAAGAACCAGACAAGCACTGGGTTGAGGAGCTCGACTCCGTACTCTGGGGGCTGCGGACCATGCCCAATCGCACCACCGGATATACACCTTTTTTCGTGGTGTACGACGCAAAGGCTGTGCTACCCTGCAACATTATTCATGACTCACCTCGAGCGCGCATGTATGAAGAGAGAGAAGCCGAGCTTGATCGGCAGGACAACTTAGACGCCCTGGACGAGGAGCGTGACATCGCAAAAGCCTGTTCCGCATTTTATCAACAGCAGGCCCGAAGATATCAAAGTAGAGAAGTATGGGCCAAGACTTATAATGTTGGCAAACTAGTACTACGCTTGCCGGAGAAGAAAAAGGACAAACTCAAGCCCAAGTGGGAGGGTCATTTCATCATCGACGAAGTTCTCACCGGAGGAGCGTACCGCCTGTGTGATGCCTCAGATAACCGCTTAGAGCCGAATCCATGGAATGCGGCCAGACTCTGAAGAGTCTATGCCTAGCGTCGAAATCTTTGTTCGTCCCCTTCTCCCTATTATATCCCCTATTTTTCTCTCTTTTTTGGTTTTTCATTTCTTTTTAGCCTTAAAGCTTTCATGCGGCTCAAGCATGCATTTGTGACGTACACATCTTCAAACATGTACGCCCATTATACCTAGGGGCTTCTTGAGCAGAAGCTTGCTATTATTATTCCGAGCATCAAGCTCATCACATATGCGTTTTTCTTTCCATATGCCCCTTTTCTTCGGTATTATATGCATCGATATGACTTAAGTTTTGGCCAAGCTGGGTTGCCTGGCTCCTGTGCTTATGCCCTACGTTCCCGTTAGTTCGGCTAGGGCATAAAGGGAGCACCTCTGCGATTGTTACTACCGGGTCATTCGGATGTGTACCTCAGACTAGGTGAAGCCGAAAGCTAGCGTTCTTAAGGGAATATTTGGTTGGTGAACTAAAGATGTTCTTGCACTCACTCCATCGTGAACCCCAAGAAGTTATGTATACTGCGATTTTTCAATCACAGCTCGGACATGCACGCTAACGCATGTACACCCAGGGAAAGGAACCCTTAACGGAACTATTCTCTCTAGAAGATGTTTCTTACAATTTTAATGTAATATAACATGACTAGCCAGATAGTTGTTTGTTCAAGCAACTATGACCCCTACGCCTGGTTTCCACGCATACCCCGGTCTACTCGGCTGCTCTGGTATTCGGAAACACTCCGCACCCTCGGGTCCAGAGGTCAAAGAGAAAAAGTCTGCCATGACAAGCGTTTTACAATTCAGCTAGAGTTACATATGGAAAGGAAAGTACATAGTCATTTAAGACTCAAAAACTTCCTGTTCTATGCCGTCCAGCAGGCTGTCTAATTTGCAATCCTGTTGGGAATACTTGGCGGCTACTTCTACTTGGTTATATACCAAACTCATGGGAATTTCCTTCCCATCTGACCCTAGAGTCCCGACCCGGGCCATATGATTCAGATCAAGCTTGGTATACCGTGTTTTTACCATGGCCCAGGCTTCTCTTGCACCTGCCCGGCAGGCTAATATTTTCCATAACCGGAAACACCATCGCGCTCCCTTGAATAGTTGTATAAGCTCTCCCATACTTCCTGGAGGGGAGGCGGATGACCATAAGGCCTTGGCAACACTTCGCATCACCTGCCACGCTTGCTCATGCATTTGGGACAGCACTCGTAGTAGATCGCCCGAAGATCCGGACATTTCCTCCTCGGGATGGCCAGTCAGCATACCTACAGACATAACTCTGTCAGTTCCTTTCCTCGCCGAATTACACGGTGGTAAGTTTGAACACATACTAAATATGCCACCTCGCAGCCTCTTATTTTCCTTCATGGAATCGGCTAGCTGGGCCCGCACATCCTTCAGCTCTTCGCCCAGCTGGGTCTTGGAATCCTGGAGTTAGTTTTTCTCATCAATGACCTATTTTAGCACACGTTCGCCCGCAGCATGTAGCCTTTTTGCTTCTTGTTCATTCGCTTGCGTGACTTCCAGTGCCTCCTTGAATTCCTCTAACAATCATGTCATACGCAACACTATTAGCATTACTCACATATAATTATATTTTCTCGATGGAGGGGAATATTACCAGGTAACGCCTTTTTGGATTTCTCCAGTTCGGCGGTAATAGCAGTTAGCTGTGTCCGACACCTTTCTAGCTCTTGGGCTAGTAGATCATTCTTCTCTGAAAGAACCTGGTTATACAACGATCCTCAAATCAGTTGTACCAACTACTTTAAGTCTCGGGGGCTACCGACATATGGTTATCATATTTTGGACATAGTAAATTTATGTGCACATCTTTTAAATGTTGCTCTGTGGCTCTGCCAAGCCCATTTCGAGCAGCTCGGATGTATGCATCAGCCGAGCTGAAGGCATTGAACGCCTCTTCCGAGAAGCGGGGGTCGCGTAAAACAGCCCTCTGGTGCCGATGATTCATGGAACTCTCCACTTCTGAGTTGGTAACGGACATATCTTCTGAGCCCTCAGCCGAAGGACAGTCCGGCGCCACTCCCATATCGTCCCTCGTCTCCTTGGCTGGGACTGGACCCCGACTGTTGGGAGTATATCCGGCCGGATCCCTGGACACAATCCGGTGAACTTTTTTCCTAATACAGGACGAACATGCAAGTCTCAGTTGGATGCGACTGCTAAAAACGTATTTGCAAACCCGTACCTCTTTGATGAGGACTCGACCGTGTCTTCATTTGCCTTCCTCTTTGAAGACTTGCCTGGTGTAGGAGCCGCTCTCTTCGGCATCGCTCTTGGGGTAACGCGGCACTTCGAACGCCTCCCCTTTGGAGCACAAGCCAGTGCGGTGGGTGAGGCGGAATGAGGGAACCCTTTCGGGGAAACGTCTCCTGGTTACTTACATGGGAGGCGGGAAGAAGACCAGGGTAGTCGGCAATGATGGCCACCTCCGTGCCATCGTAGCTCGCCTGGTAAAACACCCTGCCGCAAGCACTACAAATATATCTGGACCCTCCTCGAATCCAGGGTCGAGGTCCCGGTTGTGGTCCTCTAGCTGTGGGGCGGGGCTGTAAAGCCCGTCGGAGACCTTTCGCCAGTGCTATAGTAAACAGGCGGATTGCCAATTCATTAAAGATGACTTGAGGAGGGGAGTGAGTAGAGCAGAGGGGTTGAGACTTACCCAGCTTGATATGAAGGAATTCCTCCTCCTCCCCTTTGTACAGTTCGGCCAATATTCTGGCCAGAGTGGCGGGCGTGTCCGGACCCTTCCTACCGTAGCGGGAGGCGTCATCTTCCCCATTGTAGTGCCACATGGGAAGCCCTCGATATTGGAGTGGCTGAACTCCCCGCATTATTGAAGTCGCCATTACCTCGGCTACTGATAACCTAGACTGGCCGAGCGTCTTTATCTTGCTCATGAGTTGACGAACTTCCGCACTATCGTATTCCTGAAGACTATGGGGGTGCCAACTGTGGCGTTTCTTCAACGGAACGCTTGTGAACTCGGGAAGGCCCCTCCGAACTGGGTCTGGAAGTGCGATGTCCTCAATATAGAACCATTCGGACAGCCACTCTTCGGACGCCCTCCTTGGCATGTCGGATAGGTATCCGTTCTCGACAATGCGCCATATTTCGGCTCCGCCCACTTCGAATATTGATCCCTGCTACCTCTTGAGCACTGCGTTGGTTTTCCCTTGAAGAGGAAAGGGTGATGCAGCAAAGTAGCGTAAGTATTTCCCTCAGTTTTTGAGAACCAAGGTATCAATCCAGTAGGAGGCTACACGCGAGTCCCTCGTACCTACACAAAACAAATAAATTCTCGCAACCAACGCGATAAGGGGTTGTCAATCCCTACACGGTCACTTACGAGAGTGAGATCTGATAGATATGATAGGATAATATTTTTGGTATTTTTATGATAAAGATACAAAGTAAAATAAAAGCAAAATAAAAAGCAACGGAAATAACAAAGTGTCGGAAGATTAATATGATGAAGATAGACCCGGGGGCCATAGGTTTCACTAGTGGCTTCTCTCAAGAGCATAGGTATTTTATGGTGGGCGAACAAATTACTGTTGAGCAATTGACAGAATTGAGCATAGTTATGAGAATATCTAGGTATGATCATGTATAAAGGCATCATGTCCGAGACAATTAGACCAACTCCTGCCTGCATCTACTACTATTACTCCACACATCGACCGCTATCCTGCATGCATCTAGAGTATTAAGTTCATAAGAACAGAGTAACGCCTTAAGCAAGATGACATGATGTAGAGGGATAAATTCATGCAATATGATAAAACCCCATCTTGTTATCCTCGATGGCAACAATACAATACGTGCCTTGTTGCCCATACTGTCACTGGGAAAGGACACCGCAAGATTGAACCCAAAGCTAAGCACTTCTCCCATTGCAAGAAAGATCAATCTAGTAGGCCAAACCAAACTGATAATTCGAAGAGACCTGCAAAGATAACCAATCATACATAAAAGAATTCAGAAGATTCAAATATTGTTCATAGATAAACTTGATCATAAACCCACAATTCATCGGTCTCAACAAACACACCGCAAAAGAAGATTACATCGAATAGATCTCCACGAGAGAGGGGGAGAACATTGTATTGAGATCGAAAAAGAGAAAAGAAGCCATCTAGCTACTAACTATGGAACCGAAGGTCTGAGCTAAACTACTCACACTTCATCGGAGGGGCTATGGTGTTGATGTAGAAGCCCTCCGTGATCGATGCCCCCTCCGGCGGAGCTCCAGAACAGGCCCCAAGATGTGATCTCATGGGTACAGAAGGTTGCGGCAGTGGAATTAGGTTTTTGGCTCCGTATCTGATCGTTTGGGGGTACGTAGGTATATATAGGAGGAAGGAATATGTTGGTGGAGCAACAGGGGGCCCATGAGGTTGGAGGGTGTGCCTGGGGGGGTAGGCGCGCCCCCTACCTCGTGGCTTCCCTGTTGATTGCTTGACATAGGGTCCAAGTCTCCTATATCATGTTCGTTCTGAAAATCACATTCCCGAAGGTTTCATTCCGTTTGGACTCCGTTTGATATTCTTTTTCCGCGAAACTCTGAAATAGGCAAAAAAAACTGCAATTCTGGGCTCGGCCTTCGCTTAATAGGTTAGTCCCAAAAATAATAATAAAGTGAATAATAAATCCCAATAATGTCCAATACAGAAGATAATATAGCATGGAGCAATCAAAAATTATAGATACGTTGGAGACGTAACGTATCAAGCATCTCCAAGCTTAATTCCCGCTCGTCCTCGAGTAGGTAAATGATAAAACAGAATTTTTGATGCGGAATGCTACTTGGCATAATTTCAATGTAATTCTTCTCATTGTGGCATGAATGTTCAGATTTGATATGATTCAAGATAAAAGTTTAATGTTGACATAACAACAATAATACTTGAAGCATACTAACTAAGCATTTATGTCTTATCAAAATAACATAGCCAAAGCAAGTTATCCCTACAAAATCATATAGTCTGGTTATGCTCCATCTTCCCAACACAAAATATTCATATCATGTACGACCCCGGTTTTGGCCAAGCAATTGGTTCATACTTTTAACGCGCTTCAGCCTTTTCAACTCTTATGCAATACACGAGCGCAAGCCATGGATATAGCACTATGGTGGAATAAGGTATAATGGTAGGGGTTATGTGGGAAGACAAAAAAAGGAGAAAGTCTCACATCAACGAGGCTAATCAATGGGCTATGGAGATGCCCATCAATTGATGTTAATGCGAAGAGTAGGGATTGCCATGCAACGGATGCACTAGAGCTATAAGTGTATGAAAGCTCAAAAAGAAACTAAGTGGGTGTGCATCCAACTTGCTTGCTCACAAAGACCTCGGGCATTTGAGGAAGCCCATCTTTGGAATATACAAGCCAAGTTCTATAATGAAATTTCCCACTAGTATATGAAAGTGACAAAATGAGAGACTCTCTATTAAGAAGATCACGGTGCTACTTTGAAGCACAAGTGTGGTAAAAGGATAGTAACATTTTCCCTTCTCTCTTTTTCTCTCATTTTTTTATTTGGGCCTTTTCTCTTTTTTTATGGCCTATTTTTTTATTTAGTCCGGAGTCTCATCCCGACTTGTGGGGGAATCATAGTCTCCATCATCCTTTCCTCACTTGGGACAATTCTCTAATAATGATGATCATCACACTTTTATTTACTTACAACTCATGAATTACAACTCAATACTTACAACAAAATATGACTATATATGAATGCCTCTAGCGGTGTACCGGGATATACAATGAATCAAGAGTGACATGTATGAAAGAATTATAAACGGTGGCTTTGCCACAAATACAATGTCAACTACATGATCATGGAAAGCAATATGACAATGATGGAGCATCTCATGATAAATGAAACGGTGGAAAGTTGCATGCCAATATATCTCGGAATGGCTATGGAAATGCCATGATAGGTAGGTATGGTGGCTGTTTTGAGGAAGATATAAGGAGGTATATGTGTGATAGAGTGTATCATATCACGGGGTTTGGATGCACCGGCGAAGTTTGCACCAACTCTCAAGGTGAGAAAGGGCAATGCGCGGTACCGAAGAGGCTAGAAAATTGCGGAAAGGTAAGTGTGCTTATCATCCATGGACTCACATTAGTCATAAAGATCTCATATACTTATTGCAAAAATTTATTAGCCCTCGAAGCAAAGTACTAGTACGCATGCTCCTAGGGGAAGGGTTGGTAGGAGTTAACCATCACGCGATCCCGACCGCCACACAAAGGAAGACACTCAACAAATATTTCATGCTCCAAATTCATTACATAACGGTTCACCATACATGCATGCTACGGGAATCACAAACTCCAACACATGTATTTTTCAATTCCACAATTACTCAACTAGCACGACTATGATATTACCACCTTTATATCTCAAAACAATTATCAAGCATCAATTTGATCATGATATTAATTAAAGCAAATTGCCATGCTATTTTAAGACTCTCAAAATAATATAAGTGAAGCATGAGAGATCAATAGTTTCTATAAAAAAATGCACCACCATGCACTAAAAGATATAAGTGAAGCACTAGAGCAAAACTGTATAGCTCAAAAGGTACAAGTGAAGCACATAGAGTATTCTAATAATTTTCGAATCATGTGTGTCTCTCTCAAAAGGTGTGTTCAGCAAAGATGATTGTGGTAAACTAAAAAATAAAGACTCAAATAATACAAGATGCTCCCAGCAAAACACATATCGTGTGGTGAATAAAAATATAGCTCCAAGTAAAGTTACCGATGGAATTAGACGAAAGAGGGGATGCCTTCCGGGGCATCCCCAAGCTTTGGATTTATGGTGTCCTTAGATTATCTTGGGGGTGCCATGTGCATCCCCAAGATTAGTCTCTTGCCACTCCTTCTTACATAGTCCATCAAATCTTTCACCCAAAACTTGAAAACTTCACAACACAAAACTCAGCAGAAAATCTCGTGAGCTCCGTTAGCGAAAAAAACAAAAAACCACTTCAAGGTACTGTAATGAACTCATTATTTATTTATATTGGTGTTAAACCTAATGTATTACAACTTTTGTATGGTTTATAAACTCTTTTACTAGCCATAGATTCATCAAAATAAGCAAACAACACATGAAAAACAGAATCTGTCAAAAACAGAACAATTTATAGTAATCTGTAACTAACGCAAACTTCTGGAACTCCAAAAAACCAGCCAAAATAGGAAGACCTAGACAATTTGTTTATCTATCAGAAGCAATTGGAATAAATATTTTATCACATTCTGGTGATTTTTAACAATTGTTTTCGTGAACAGAAAGTTTCTGGAAATATCTGCAAGATCGAATAACTATCATCCAAGAAGATCCTATAGGTTTAACTTGGCACAAACACTAATTAAAACATAAAAACACATCTAACTAGAGCTAGAACAAATATTTATTCCTAAACAGAAGCAAAAAGCAAAAACTAAAAATAAAATTGGGTTGCCTCCCAACAAGCGCTATCGTTTAATGCCCCTAGCTAGGCATAAAAGCAAGGATAGATCTAGGTATTGCCATCTTTGGTAGGCAATTCATAAGTGGCTCTCATGATAGATTCATATGGTAATTTTATTTTTTTTCTAGGGAAGTGTTCCATGCCTTTCTTTAATGGAAATTGGAATCTAATATTCCCTTCCTTCATATCAATAATTGCACCAATCGTTCTAAGGAAAGGTCTACCAAGAATAATAGGACATGAAGGATTGCAATCTATATCAAGAACAATAAAATCTATAGGCACATAGTTCCTATTTGGAAAAATAAGAACATCACTAATTCTTCCCATAGCTTTCTTAATAGTGTAATCCGCAAGGTGCAAGTTTAGAGAACAATCATCAAAATCACGGAAACCTAGCAAATCGCAAAAAGTTTTGGGTATAGTGGAAACACTAGCACCCAAATCACATAAAGCATAGAACTCATGATCCTTAATCTTAATTTTAATAGTAGGTTCCCACTCATCATAAAGTTTTCTAGGGATAGAAACTTCCAACTCAAGCTTTTCTTCATAAGGTTGCATCAAAGCATCAACGATATGTTTTGTAAAAGCTTTATTTTGACTATAAGCATTAGGAGAATTTAGCACGGATTGCAACAAGGAAATACAATCTATCAAAGAGCAATCTATCTATACCTATACTAATTACCGACTCCCTAATAATTCCCACGTTAATTAGAAAATAGGAGTCGTACACCTAATGATGGGACCGAGTTATTACGGTCTAGATTAACCCATACAATTTGAGGCTGAAAAAATTAAGTTTGCTTATTAAACAGACTGATTCACAAAGCCCAAAATCATTGGACGGCTGAGTCAGAAGAAAGGCCCATAGCGTCGTGAGTCAAGAAAAGGCCCGTAGCGCTCTCCACCGTCTCTTCCATTACCAAATAAAAAAGAGACCCCTGTTCACAAAAAAGGAGACCTGAACCAATCCTAATTTCTTTCTCAATCTCATCTCTCTCTCTCTCGAACTCCCAGGTCTCTCCGCATCTCCCCATGATGACCGGATCCATGTCTCTCAAATTGGAGCAAGGAATTTGGGCATGGATCCCTCTCTCAATCACGTCTCTCTCTTTCTCTCAAACTCTCAGGTCTCTTCTCTCCTCACCTCAAATTGCAGCACTTTTATCCTCACTTCAAATTGCATCAAGGACTCTTCTATCCTCACCTCAAATTGCAGCAAGGACGTTGGGGCATGGATCTCCTGCGCTCAACGAGGTTATCACAATAAATTATTTTCCTCATGTGGATCAGGTTCCCCTTCTCACATTGATTTTCTTTTTGCTAGATTGGATTCAAAAAAAATCTAAGGATTCAATTTCAAATCTAATCTTCTCACGTATGCTCTTTGGATACGTCACAGAGATCGGCTCGGGGCAGAACTAAGCCCATAAGGCTAGCTTATAAATTAAGCCTGCAGCCTAACATAGACCATCTCAAATCAAGGAGGCTCTGTGCATTGTCAGCATCGTCATTGGTCAGATTCTCCTATTAGGTGCGATAGTTGCCTCTGTTCAGCTGCTTTTCACCCAATTTTTAGATGATTATTTTTTATGTTGGTTCAATCACATTGTTAGGCTTTGCACTTACTATGTCATACAAACTAATCTTTCTTTCCGATTATAAAGTCTTTGATTTGGCTAAGACTATAACAAGTTCTAATCTTCACTGTTCGCTTACAGGTCAAATTCTTTTGTTTTCAATTGAAACAATGGCATACGATATGCTCGATGCGATTAACAATGGGAAGGATTCCTGGAAAGTGAAGGTCAGAGTAATTAGGCTATGGGACGCCATTAACCTCAATAACAATGAACTAATTAGCCTTGACATGATACTGCTTGATGAACAGGTCAGTTTATTGGTAAAAGGATTTTTTTTTCAACATAAATAGGTCACTATAATTTAAATACCAATGCATCTTCTCGCTGCATTATAATGTTTCAGGGCACTATGATACATGCGAAGGTAATAAAACATATGGTTAACAAGTTCAGGCCATTGATCCAAGAAGGTTTAGTCTACATGATAGCAAATTTCAAGGTTACATCTGCCATGAATTTCCGTCCAGTTGAAGGCGACAAGATTATTAACTTCTTGCACACAACAAAAATTCAAGAGATTAAGGGACTTAAAAATATCAGAATAGCAGAACAAAGTTTCATGTTTTGTAGTGTTGAAGTTCTTTCCAGAAGAGATGGCCAGAGGATGTACTTATCCGGTATGATTGTATTTGTTTAAATTATTAACTTGAATCTTCAACACATATTAATACCATCTTATTTAGCAGATGTCATTGGGGTAGCAAGTTATATAGGGAATATTGAAGAGACGGAGACAACTCATGGGATTTCCAAGATTCGAGATATTGTACTTCGAATTGAGTAAGTACACTTAAATAAAATTGTATGAATAAAATATCATGGCTGCTCATAGTCATGTCTGTTGGAATATACAGGGATCAAAAAGTTAATATTAGACTCTGGGGCAATAAGGTTGACCAAATTGATGAAGATTCTGTGGGACGTGTTGTCATAGTAACATCAACAACGGTTAGAAAATTGAAAGGTTTGTATTTATATCAATCAAGGGTAAGTAGTGTTATGCATGTCTTTTTTGTATTCGAAATTTAATATCAAGTGCTTGCAGAGTACTCGCTGTCATCTACAGGTGCGACCAAAGTATATATCGATTTGGATATCCCTGAAACAACTGAGCTCCAAACGAGGTGCAACCGTTTTTTGCAATAATATGAAGAAATCCTATTTAGTCATGTACATGGATACTTACCTCATGCGAAAATAGGTATTGCTTGGAAGATGATATCATAGAGGAAACAGGGCCGGAAGCCCACTTGCAAGGAACAATTCAAGAACAAATGCTCTATAACAGAAAGACACTAAGAGAAATAACTGAAATTGCATATGAATCTGAAAAAATAGGTATTTATGATTAACTTTTAAATTCTTTTTTCATATGTTTTATGTGCTAATTTAACCTACAATGGACAGGAAAAGTTCTATACTGCCGAAGCAACCATTAAGTCAATTGATACATCAGATGAGTGGTACTACATAGGATGCGGCAAATGTAACAAAAAACTACAAAAAGAAGGGAATCACTTCTACTGTCCAAAATGTGAGAAAGAACCTGAGAAGACATGTCCAAGGTAAATTTGATAATATCTCATGTTTTAGGTAGTAATTTATCCTCCACTTACCAGATGTGTCATTTTGTTACTAGGTACAAACTTAAGCTAGAGATATGTGATCATACTGCAACCACAACTTGCACCATGTTTGAGACAGAAGCAAAAAAACTGATTAAGCAATCTGCAAGATTCTTGATAGATAGGGATGACTGTGATATCCATGAGCAGGCAGAAATTTTTTAGAAAATATGTGGGCAGAGATTGATTTTTCAGTTCAGACTGAATGACTATAATTTCAAGTACGGTTACCAAGATTACACTGTTCATAGAATATTTTTTATGGACTCTGAAGAAGATTCGTCGGTACAACACGTTAATGTTGAACAGGTATCGTCTATTTGTACTACGATGCTCCATAACATTTTGTATATGTGCATGCCATATTTTATAATGAATGTTTATGGAAACTAACTCAATTTGTCATGTTTTTGTAGAACACTGCGAAGGGCACTAAAAAGTCTAGGACTAGGAACACATGTCGCGTTGTACATTCTGATGAAGAATCAGAAGAGGATAGCCAGGAGAAAGATGAATGCAAATTCAAGGAATCTAGCCCCAAAAGAAAGCGTACAATAAGCATTACTGAAGACGAAGATTCCGAAAAAGATGGAACTGAGAATTATTCAAAGACCAGCATAACGCTTACTGGTGTTGATAAGGGATCTAAGAAGAAAGGAATTCAGAATGATAACCATGTAAGTTTCTTGGTGCATTTTCATGTTCTTTCATAGTTGTTGTACACCTCTCTAACTGGTATAAATGTTCGCAGGAGCAAGTGAACAAATTATCACTTTCAAAAACTATAAAGCAAGAATCAGAGGATGATGAACTCACTATTGACCAGACTAAAAGGGGTAGGAGACGGAGCACAGGTCGTGCTGCACATCTTGACGATGAATCAAAAGTTGAAGGTAGTCAGGAAATAAACAAATGCAAATATATGGAATCAAGCCCCAAGAGGAAGCGTGTTGTACGCAAATGCGCCGGTGTTGATCAGGAGCATAATGATTCAAGGCCTAGGACAAGGCTTAGTTGTGTCGATAAAAAATCACTGACCAAAGGCATTCAGAAGTCTGGTGTATTCAGGACTCGAAAGGCAAGTCACTAATTAGTGGAGATCTGTTAATTTAGGATGTAGTACAATAGATGGGAAAATCACATTTGTACTTTATATGAACTTCGTCATTGTTTAAGATATTTGTAATAAACGTAAAGGCATACCTTTGTGTTAGTAAGTTATTATTCTCTCTATTATTCAGAAGTAAATGTTTGGTGTAATTCTGAATAGTCTAAAACAATTCAATCTTAGTTACATTAGTTGCTTGCTATATGAAGAAAGCATGACAGCTAAAAGAACAATTATGTGGTTCATGGTTGAGTCCATATTTGATTCTGTTGTAGCATTTGATTGCCAGCATCAGGAACTGATTTCTCTCCGTAAGTGCATCCCTTTTAATTAGAAACAGTTGATTTCTCTCCGTAAGTGCATTCCTTTTAATTAGAAACAGCAGTGGAGTTTATCCATCCTGTTCGCCAAATTTGTACCAGGTGCCAACTCTGGTAGGAATTAATTAGGGTGCTCTCTTCATATGTGCTAGCCTCCCCAAGCTAGCCGGTGGCCTTTTAATTAGAAACAGTTGATTTCTCTCCGTAAGTGCATTCCTTTTAATTAGAAACAGCAGTGGAGTTTATCCATCCTGTTCGCCAAATTTGTACCAGGTGCCAACTCTGGTAGGAATTAATTAGGGTGCTCTCTTCATATGTGCTAGCCTCCCCAAGCTAGCCGGTGGAGGGATTGATCAGCTACCCTTTTTTACATGGATCAGATAGCTTTTTGGTATGACTAACCTCCCTACAGAATCAATCAATTTTTTTGCTTTGCTAGCTTGGTTGGGCACACACGTTTACAGAGGAGGTCCTGATTCGGTGATTTCTTGAAGTCAGTTTTCAGCTTGACCTGTGTTGCGTGCATAGAGATTTCACATACACTAAGCCTGGGGCATAACCAATTCTATCTGTCACCCTAGCGTACATAGAGATTTCTCATACACTAAGCCTGGGGCATAACCCATTCTACCTGTCGCTTAGCTCTGACGTACATGCTCCAGTACGCACTGCATTCCGTCTTGCCATCTAGCCCTATCATGTGTGGCCGACCATGACTCAAGTTTAGACTGGAATTAAATATTGGTTTTTCCATGAAGACATGTAGATAAGCACGAGTTCTGGATGGTTAAACACACGGATAGAAATTTGAATGAAATACATAGACTATACGTGTATGGAACGGAGACGTGCATATATAAGACATACATCGCTAAGACTAACTGCTCGGATCTAAACGTACGCGTGACAAATTCTACACAACAAAATCCTCTTATCTCTCTTTTGGTAATTTTTTTGGTAAAATATAGTATCAAGTCAATTCGTCTCGCCGTCGATCACATCCTTCATCCCGGCAAGACAGCACCTCTGATCTCAACCTACATCACGTACATGCGATAATTAATCCTTACACGGCAAGCAGTAACGAGCGAATAGGTTGTGTGCCAATACTTGCAGGTATTCATTACCAACTTCCACTATTATATGCATCAACTCCGTAATCTCATCACATATGCTTTGTTAATTGCAACTACAGAGAAATTGATGAACAAACATCAAAATTAGTTTGCCAATTACAAACCATATAGTATGTCCTCTGCTTAAAAGGTAATAACACATGTACATGATCTACAATTCTTTGTTGGCATACTATCAGTAGGAGAACAGGAATATTTCCAGGAAACTGATTGATCCAGACAACATCCTTCAAAACAATGTGGTACCTGACATGTATACATTAAACTTATCGTCAGCAACTAAGAATTTCCGGACAAGTAAAATAAGGTGCTTACAAGATGTCCTCACTATCATTTACTGCTTACATACTTTGTGATAACCCTGATGAGGAATAAAATTCTTAGAAAGTTAAATATGATTGAATTTCGACTATCAATATGATAATAGCCCATCCAAGTGCATGGGTCAACTATCAAAATACTTGATACTCTTTGCATGTTGTTGTTCTTGGACAAAATCCTTACATTTTCCCTCATATTTTTCAGGATTAACTACCTGCAGTCAGCATGCGTCGAACTCGCAATGGACTCGACAAAAACAACAATAGGTATTCGTTACCACAATATAAAAACAATTTTATACCCATTAATTTACCTAGATTATTAAAATGGCACCAAAATCTAATGTAGCAATGAAAGACCTGACAAAGCAACCTCCAAACTTGCCACTCTACAATCTAATGATAATCAACCAGACATCATTAGAGCAGCAATGAAGGATGCTGCACGGAAAAGGAAATAAATACTTCAGCAGAAAAGGAATCAGGTGCTTATAAGATGTCCTCACTAGCATGTACTTAATTTTTGTTGCGATGTTCCCAATGAGGAATAGATTTTAATTTCTACAGTCAAGGTTAAATGCCAGATCTTTGCCTCCAGAAAGGAAATACTGCTAACTTCCATATACTTAATTCTATCTGCATGTTGTTGCTCTCAAACAAAGCATTACAATTTTTCCCTCATTTCAGGATTCACTAGCTGCACTCGACTTGCGTCGAAGTAACGTGGACCAAATCAAAACAATAGAAGGTATTCATTACCCCAATACCAAAAAATAATTATATAGCCATTAATTTTCCTGGATTATTCAAATGATACCAAAATATAATACAGCAATATATTGGGTGATCAAACAATACAAATACCTAAGCAAGGAACCTCACAGCTTGCGACAGTAGAATCTAATGATAGTCAATTAGATATTATCAGAGCAGCAAGGAAGGAAGCTAGACGAAAAAGGAAAGAGATACTCCAGCTGAAAAGGGAAAAGAAACGAATAAGGACAGAAAAGGACAATAATGGCTGTGAAGTATCAAATATAGCAAAGGATGTCACTCAAGTTTCAAATTTGGGAAAACCAAATTGCGTTTGTGAATTTTGCAATGCCATTATGTGGCATGGAGAGAGAAGCACAAACACACGTAACATCACAGTTCCAAAATTTGGTCTCTGCTGCAAGGAAGGGAAAATTAAATTACCACCACTGAAGCAAGCTCCGTTGTATCTCCGACAGCTACTACGTTACAATGAAAGAGGAGAGTCATCCAATTTTCGCCAGAACATCAGGTTGTACAACTCCATGTTCGCGTTCACTTCAATGGGAGGAAAGGTTGACTATGAAATTAATAAGCAGACACCTGGACCATATGTTTTCCGTTTGAATGGCCAAAACAACCATCACATTGGCACTTTACTTCCTAAAGATGACATGACGAAACCAAAATTTGCCCAATTGTACATACATGACACAGAAAATGAAGTGCGTAACAGGATTACTGCATCAACTTCAATGGAGAGTAAGGCAAAGCCAGATGAAAACATTGTCAAAGGTCTACTAGAGATGCTAGATGAGCACAATGTTTTAGTCAAATCGTTTCGTATGGCAAGGGACAGGTTCAAAAACCGAGATATTAAAGATGTAAGACTAAGATTGATCAACAAAAGGTCGAAAGATGGACGACAATACAACCTCCCATCTGCCTCAGAAGTTGCAGCACTAATTATCGGGGAACAAGATGGAGAAAATGATGAATTTGATATAATAATTGAGACCAAAGACAGAATGTTACAGAGGATTTCGGAGTTGCACCCAAGCTATATGTCAATGAAATACCCCTTGCTTTTTCCATATGGAGAAGATGGGTTCAGACCAGAAATAGAGTATCAAAAAAAGAGAGGCGACAAAGGTAAGAGAAAGTATGTAACAATGCTGGAGTTTTATGCATATCGCATCCAACAACGTCTTAACCAAGCAACAACCTTGCAAATGAGTGGACACTTGTTCCTACAGTTCTTAGTTGATGCAGCAACGTGCATTGAACAATGGAAACTAAATTGGTACAGCACAAACCAAGGTAAGCTGAGGACAGAACTATACAGAGGACTGCATGATGCAATAGAAAATGGAGATACACGAACTGAACAAGTTGGCCAAAGAATCATACTACCCTCAACATATAATGGTAGCCCTAGAAATAAGCAGCAAAACTACCAAGATGCCATGGCGATTTGTCGTTGGGCTGGCTATCCTGATCTCTTCATCACTTTTACATGCAATCCGAAATGGCCGGAAATACAGGATATGTTGGATCTAATTCCAGGCCAGAAACCTGAAGATTGTCCAGACATTGTTGCCAGAGTATTCATGTTAAAACTGAAGGAACTTATGAATGACATAAAGAACAAGAAGTGTTTCGGACAAACAATTGCGAGTAACTTTACCAACCAACTACAGATTTACTATTGCCTAGGTGATTGTCCTAAATCATTTCTTCTCAAATTTCTTTACTTGCATGCAGTTGTCTACACGATAGAGTTCCAAAAAAGAGGCCTCCCTCATGCACATATACTGGTGTTTCTACATCCAGATGATAAAGATCCCAGTCCTTCCCAGATCGACAAAATCATATCAGCCGAAATTCCCGACAAGAATAGTGATCCAGATGGGTATGAAGCAGTGCAAAATTACATGATACATGGTCCCTGTGGTCAAGCACACCCAAAATCACCATGCATGGTCGATAAAAGTTGTGCCAAACATTTCCCCAAGAGTTTTTGCACTGAAACTACAATAGATGAAGATAACTATCCAGTATATAGAAGACGAGATGATGGCAATACTGTGGACAAAAACGGAGTGAAGCTAGACAATAGATTTGTTGTGCCATACAATAGAAACATACTGGTCAAGTATCAAGCCCACATAAATGTTGAATGGTGCAACAGATCAAGGTCTATAAAGTATTTATTCAAATACATCCACAAAGGAGAAGATCGAACAACTGTATTAATAGAAACAGAAGAGCAACAAAGAGAAACAAGAGGTGTCAAATTAACAAACAGGGACGACGATATCAAGAGATACCTTGATGCTCGGTACATATCTGGATGTGAAGCCGCATGGTACATATTTCAGTTTCCTCTTCAGTATAGAGAGCCTGCGGTTGAAAGGTTACAATTTCACCTAGAAAATGAACATGTTGTGGTATTCCCAGACTCGATGGATTTAGATAAAATCATATCTCGGCCTAACATAGAAAAGACAATGTTCACAGAATGGATGACAGCCAACCAATTGCATGAGGAAGCTCGCAGTTTGACGTATGCACAGTTTCCAACCAAATGGACTTGGCATGCAAAAGAGAAAGAATGGAGGAAAAGACGTGGTGGTAAAAAAACAATAGGCAGGATTTACTATGCACAACCAACAAGCGGTGAAAAATACTACTTGAGAATGCTTCTAAATACCGTGAAAGGATGCAGATCCTATGAAGAAACCCGAACAGTTGATGGGGTTGTACATCCAACATACAAATCTGCATGTTATGCTCTTGGGCTACTTAATGACGACAAGGAGTGGGATGACTGCATCAAGGAAGCATCCCATTGGGCCTCTGCTCCTCAAATGCGCCAACTTTTCTGCACAATACTTTTATTTTGCAAGGTGACTGATCCTGCAAAGTTGTGGCAAACAAACTGGGAGTTACTATCTGAGGACATCCAACGTCGGCAAAGAAGAATACTCAATTTTCAGGCCCTAGAACTCAATTCATTGCAAATAAAGAGCCTCCTCTTGGCAGAGATCGAACACCTATTAGCTAAAGGTGGTAAGTCCCTCAAAGATTTTCCAGGAATGCCACCACCAGATAGTTCGATTCTTCAAGATATAAATAATAGATTAATAAATGAGGAACTAAACTACGATAAAGATTCTTTAAGAATAGAGCACACAGAGTTACTACAAGAGTTAAATCAAGATCAGAGGATGGCTTTTGATGTTATAATAGAATCAGTTAGCAGCAGTTGTGGAAAACTGATTTTTGTTGATGGATATGGTGGAACTGGAAAGACATTTCTGTGGAAAGCAGTCACGACAAAATTAAGATCCGAAGGAAAAATAGTTCTAGCAGTAGCTTCAAGTGGTATAGCAGCACTTCTTTTACAGGGTGGAAGAACAACTCATTCAAGATTTCACATTCCGCTCAAAATCACAAACGAGTCGACATGCAACATCAAGCAAGGAACATTTCTCGCGGAACTAATAAAGAAAACTTCACTGATAATATGGGATGAAGCACCTATGACACACAAGCACTGTTTTGAGGCATTAGACAAGAGTTTGAGAGACATACTTCGATTCACAAATGAGGATGCCGAGCATAGACCGTTTGGAGGAATGACAGTAGTCTTGGGAGGTGACTTCAGACAAATCCTACCAGTTATACCAAAGGGGAAAAGGGAACATATCATTTCGGCATCTATAAAGAGATCCTACCTATGGAAGAACTTTGAGGAGTACCGACTCACAGAAAATATGCGTCTGAATTCATCCGAAGGTAGACCAGAAGAGAAAGCAAAGACAGCTGAATTTGCAAACTGGATACTAAACATCGGCGATGGCACAACAGCAACAATAGATGATGAAGACTGGGTTAGCATCCCAGAAGACCTTATTTTAAATAAAGGAGATGACCCAAAAGCATCTATAGTTAATAACACATACCTTGAATTACACAACAAGTACACTGATAGAACATACCTAGAGGAAAGAGCGATCCTGTGCCCAAGGAACGAGACTGTTGACCAGATTAACACCTACATCATGAGTCAAATTCCTGGAGAAGAGGTAACCTATCTCAGTTCAGATACAACATGCAAGGCAATGTCTACGGTGGAAGACAAAGATATGTTGTACCCAACTGAATTTCTAAATAGTCTAACATTTTCTGGAATACCAGATCATGAACTGAGGCTGAAAATAGGATTACCAGTAATGCTTATGAGGAACATCAATCAAAGTGCAGGACTTTGCAATGGGACAAGACTAACAATAACACAGCTAGGAAAGTGTTTCATCGAAGGCCAGGTCATAACAGGTACTAACATTGGTGATAAAGTTTACATCCCACGAATTATTATCTCACCAAGTGATTCAAAATGGCCTTTCATTCTGAAAAGGAGACAATACCCAATATCAGTGTGCTTTGCTATGACAATAAACAAAAGTCAGGGGCAATCTCTCAAAAAGGTTGGACTCTACTTAGAAAGGCAAGTGTTCACACATGGCCAACTCTATGTTGCAATGTCAAGGGTTACCAGCAGAAATGGATTGCGGATACTTATATCAGATGAAGAGCGTCCATCCGACAAGGTTGCAAAAAACATTGTTTACAAGGATATATGATAGATATTTTTTTAATAACTAGAATTAGAAGTTAAGAACAAATACAAACATTCTTAAATGACCAAATATAATGTGTTCCAGACATAGCAGCCTTTTTTTTCTGGAAAGACATAGCAGCCTTAACTGTTTTAAATTGGTTTTTAAAATTGTTTTAAATGGTTATCTCTGAAATATTATATTTGTCAGCAAGGTACTTCTCTCTGCATTTACAGGTAAACAAAAATATGCAAGCAAGGGCTAACAACTGATTTGACAAGATCAATACCAGTTATATATTTATGCATTAGGGACGTGGCTCTAAAGTTACAGAGCCATTGAAGAACCAAGATCATTTTCTCAATTACTATAAAATTTCTTTCTTACATAGCCTACCAGTCATATCCAATTTCACAAATAATAGAAAATACTGGAACAAGTAATTTTGTAGCTGCATCTGCCAGCAATTTCCTTGATGGCTCCTCTACCATCGTCTCTCAAGTACACTTTACAGCAAGATGCAAACATACGCTGCTCAAATTTATTTAATACAAAGAGGAAATGGTAAGGCAAAGGGAGATATGCACCTGTTCGTGCAAACACACAGTAAAGAGGAAAAGATACATACTGAATGGATAAGATAATGCCACTTTCTTTGGTAGATGGATAGGAGTTGCCGCCGCTGCTGCTGCATGAGGAAACTCCGCTCAGCAACGCGGGCGCCGGAGGAGATTGCAGCTTCGGCCGAGACGGCGTACCGCACAGCAAAGGGGAACGGCCAGATGGCCGGCGCTCCGGCCGGCGATGTGATGCGATTCGCCGTGGAGGACTATAGAAGGTTAATGATGCACGCACTATCCATGAGATCCACCGGCGAAGCCGCTCTCATGGCGCCGGTCAGAGGGGCGCGCACTAGACACGACGGCAGCGCCGACCGCGGCCGCCGAAACCCGCTGCTCATGCTATCAAAAATCTGTAACTAATAAAAATGCGCACATCTAAATGGACATTAGCCACAGTGTAACTCACTACAGAAAATACAATTTCTATTCTAAATGGACATCACAACTCCCTACAAATAAATTACGGTCTAAATACATCCAGTTCTGCGTCAAGTAATTTCGAAAAAAGGAAGTATATTACACAAAATGAAACTCATAAAAAGAAAATACAGATGATAGCAAAATCTAATTGTTGAGTATACAATTTACCCAAGGAGTATTTGAAGGAGTTATAGAATTGATCGTGCAAAGTAGTAAGTTTAGGGGTATATGATAATATTTTTAATTTTAATCTCAAGAAAAAATATTTAAAAAATTATGGTTTCTCAAAATAACATACTTAGCACCCATATTTATATCCAACAGTACATCCATTAAGGCCACAAAAAAACATAGCAAAAAAACAAAAATCATAGCAAAATCTAATTGTGTAGCACACAATTCACCAAACAATTTTCCGAAGAAGACCTAGAATTGATCGCTATCGAGCAAAGTACTAAGGTTAACAAAAAAAATCCTAATTTCAAATTCAATCTCAAGTAACAAATTTATAAAATACATTGTAGCTTCTCAAAAGAAAAAGTTTAGCAATCTTTATATCCAAGAGTACGTCATTGAGACCATAAATAACCCGTGCAAACTGATATACGTGCCTTTCAAGAAAGTTTATGTTTTACCCCACAATAAATGTACTAGCCCGTGCAAACGCACGGGTAGACGACTAGTTATCATAATTAAATTCTTTGAAATTCAAAATAGTGAGTTTATTAATATCTAGGGTTTTGAATTCTTCAATCCCACTTTTATCAATTTTAGCATCAAGATCTAAAAACTCTGAATTTTTGGAACGCCTTCTAGGTAAAGGTGGATCATATTCAGTCACATCATATTGCAAAACAAAGATTTAATAGGGGACACATCAATAACTTTTAGATCTTCATCTTTATTTTCATAGAAATTTGAAGAACACGCTTTCATAAAGCAATTTTTCTTAGCACACATCCTAGTGGTTTTTTCTTTGCACTCATCAATGGAAATTCTCATGGATTTGAGAGAATCATTGATATCATGCTTAGGAGGAATAGATCTAAGTTTTAAAGAATCAACATCAAGAGAAATTCTATCAACGTTCCTAGCCAATTCATCAACTTTAAGCAATTTCTCTTCCAGCAAAGCATTGAAATTCTTTTGCGAATTCATAAACTCTTTAACACTAGTCTCAAATTCAGAGGGCATCTTATTAAAATTTCCATAAGAATTGTTGTAGGAATTACCATAATTATTAGAGGAATTGCTAGGATAAGGCCTAGAATTAAAGTTTTCTCTATACGTGTTGTTACCAAAATTATTCCTACCAATAAAATTCACATCCATAGATTCATTATTATTCTCAATCAAAGTAGACAAAGGCATATCATTAGGATCAGAAGAAACACTCTTACTAGCAAATAATTTCATAAGTTCATCCATCTTTCCACTCAAAACATTAATTTCTTCTATCGCATGAATTTTTTTATTAGTAGATCTTTCAGTGTGCCATGAGAATAATTAACCATAATATTATCTAGGAGTTTAGTAGCTTATCCTAAAGCGATTTCCATAAAAGTGCCTCCCGCAGCCGAATCTAAAAGATTTCCAGAAGCAAAATTCAATTCGGCATAAATTTTTTTGTATAATCATCCACAAATTCAAACCATGAGTGGAGCAATTGCGTATCATTAATTTCATCCTCTCCCAAGCTTGTGCAACATGTTTATGATCATGTTGCTTAAAATTCATGATATCGTTTCTAAGAAAGATGATCTTAGCGGGAGGAAAATACTTAGAGATGAAAGCATCTTTGCACTTATTCCAAGAATCAATACTATTTTTAAGCAAAGACGAAAACCAAGCTTTAGCACGATCTCTAAGCGAAAAAGGAAATAGCTTCAATTTAACAATATCATTATCAACATCTTTCTTCTTTTGCATATCACACAAATCAACGAAGCTATTTAGATAAGTAGCGGCATCTTCACTAGGAAGGCCGGTGAATTGATCTTTCATGACAAGATTCAACAAAGCAGCATTGATTTCACAAGATTCAGTATCGGTAAGAGGAGCAATCGGAGTGCTAAGGAAATCATTATTGTTGGTATTGGTAAAGTCACATAATTTGGTATTATCTTGAGCCATCATGACAAACAAGCAATCCAACACACGAGCAAACGAGAAACAAGCGAAAAAGAGGCGAACGGAAAAGAGAGGGTGAATAAAACGGCAAGGGTGAAGTGGGGGAGAGGAAAACAAGAGGCAAATGGCAAATAATGTAATGCGGGAGATAAGGGTTGTGATGGGTACTTGGTACGTTGACTTTTGCGTAGACCTCCCCTGCAACGGCGCCAGAAATCCTTCTTGCTACCTCTTGAGCACTGCGTTGGTTTTCCCTTGAAGAGGAAAGGGTGATGCAGCAAAGTAGCGTAAGTATTTCCCTCAGTTTTTGAGAACCAAGGAATTAAGCCAGTAGAAGGCTACGCGCGAGTCCCTCGTACCTACACAAAACAAATAAATCCTTGCAACCAACGTGATAAGGGGTTGTCAATCCCTACACGGTCACTTACGAGAGTGAGATCTGATAGATATGATAGGATAATATTTTTGGTATTTTTATGATAAAGATGCAAAATAAAATAAAAGCAAAATAAAAAGCAATGGAAATAACTAAGTGTCAGAAGATTAATATGATGAAGATAGACCCGGGGGCCATAGGTTTCACTAGTGGCTTCTCTCAAGAGCATAAGTATTTTATGGTGGGTGAACAAATTACTGTTGAGTAATTGACAGAATTGAGCATAGTTATGAGAATATCTAGGTATGATCATGTATATAGGCATCACGTCCGAGACAAGTAGACCGACTCCTGCCTGCATCTACTACTATTACTCCACACATCAACCACTATCCAGCATGCATCTAGAGTATTAAGTTCATAAGAACAGAGTAACGCCTTAAGCAAGATGACATGATGTAGAGGGATAAATTCATGCAATTTGATAAAAACCCCATCTTGTTATCCTCGATGGTAACAATACAATACGTGCCTTGCTGCCCCTACTATCACTGGGAAAGGACACCGCAAGATTGAACCCAAAGCTAAGCACTTCTCCCATTGCAAGAAAGATCAATCTAGTAGACCAAACCAAACTGATAATTCGAAGAGACTTGCAAAGATAACCAATCATACATAAAAGAATTCAGAAGATTAAAATATTGTTCATAGATAAAAAAGAACATGTTATGGTAGACGGATGAAGTACATACTGGTGAATAACAATATATAAGATATTCAGAAGCATGATGTCCAAACTAAGCAGATCGCATTGCGATAGAGTAGAATGACAGTATTTGAATTTGAAAACATGTTATCATGAATGGAATAGGTACTGAAAAACAGGAAGGCATGCCATATTTACATGCATGATCAGCAGACTAAGCACAAGGCATTGCAGCAGAGTAGATGGACTCCAGGACATTATATGCATGTTATACCCATATCATGGGCCAACTTAGAGCAAGGACCTTGTGGGGTGAATAGGATTCATCATCTTTCTGCAAGTCTTGTGAAGAACTGCCTTTACATGTTCCATCATATTGGGTATCATTGACATCAAGTTTGTTGGCCGTTACATTGCTTCGTGAGGTTCTTGTGGATAAATTAGTGTGTGCAATTATATCTGACATGCATGGAAGACAACTAGTAATTAGATTTATGTAAAGAGTGCATGTAGGAGACGACTAAATAGTAGGACTGGGGTTAACTAGCAGCAATAGGTCTCAAACACTAAAGGGACAGATGAAAGCTACAGAATATGTATCGTTTGTACTCGAGATTAACTAGATGGCACACAAAAGTATTTAAGAACAACATATGTAATACTAGAAGTGGTATAATACTATAATCACTAGCCTATGGGATAGCATTGGCTCATCTAATCTATTATATATAAAAAGTACTTTACGGGCTAACCAGAAAAAAAATTAGTCTAAAAATTACCACAAAAATTAGAAACATCTAACCGTTAATTTAATAGTCCAAAAAAATATGCCCATTAGATTAGATTTGACTTTAAAATTACCCACCATTGCCATTGTGTTATAAGATATAGTGGGGAAAAAACTTCCCTCACGTCTACCTTTTTTCCTTTAAAAAATCTTAACCTACCGAGGCCAACTTACGAACAGAAGAAGCGATCTAACAAAATCAGAAGAGACCTACGCTCAGGAACCCAAGCTTGCCTAAATCATCTTAACCGCCATTGCCTTGGCAAATTACCACACGAACGATCCAGGCTACCACGTATACATGCTTCCTCCTCTCAGGTCAGCAATCTAGGCTTCCACCCCTACGTCTTTCCTCCTATCTTAGTTTTTACTCAAGCAAATAGGACCGGAAGGCACATGTCGCCCGTCCAAGGTGGCTCACACAACAATATACAGCATGAGGAACGGCCCAAGCCAAGATAGGTATGTTAATCGCTTCTCCCATACAATCCAACCCTACACTGTTCATTTGCATGTGTTCTCTTTTGTTTTTGTTTCCAATACCATATACACTAATCTCACAATCAATCTTACGGCCTATCACATATTCTTTACACCAATCTCACAATCAATCTCATGATTCCATAGACAAACTCATGATAGGTTAGACTTGTACCCATCATAATGTTGCTATTACAGTTACTCCAAATTAATATACACCACCATGATGGCTTTCCCTCAAAGAAGAAAAGGAACTCTCCAAGCAAGTTCCCCTAATATCCTCAATTGCGCCATCGATCGAGCGAGCCTCCAGTAAGTACCATCTGCACAGATCATGTAGAAATGACATATAGTTTAATCTTTTCTCAAAAGCACCAACAGAAACAAAAGGTATGACAACATAATCAAATAAGCTTTTCATTCATGTCCTAAGTTTCCTTTGTGCTTGTTCGGTGGTTATTGTACATCAACTTTGCATCCTAGATTACAATCTTATCTTATTCTTACAGTTCAATCTTTTCCCAACAGCAAGAACAGAAACGACAGTACAATGCACACCTAAAAAATCTCTTATTTCTACTATGGTATTTATGCTTATGCAGGGCAAGTAATACAACAGAGATAGCTAGAGATGTAAGACTATATAGGGAAAGAAAATACGAAGAAAGAATAATCCAGAACCAGTGACAAAAACAAAATCAATAATCAGTCAAGCTGGTATGACTAAGAGTTAAGTATCAAGGAAGTTCAATCAAGATCTACAATTTGGACATTCAAGAACCTTATATTTCTTTTAGGGGCATGTAAACGACTAAAAATAACACAAAGTGTATGACAGAAAAAAACAAGGATAGAGAAAAAATCACCAAATATGTAAGTTCTATCAAGTTTGTTTCAGTACCAACAAGAACAACTAGACAGTATGAATTTTAAATTGATGTTGAATTAGGAAACTTGAACAGGACGTTGGAGAGGGTAGATATGGAAATTTGGAACGTAAGAAACCCAAGTTGCAAGTTAGTGATGTGATGCAATTTTCTGGTACGAAGAAAGAACTTCAGGTAGAGAGAGAACATGCCATCTTTCAGATTATGCTACCAACAAGCAAGGTTGACTTGCACTATTGAGAGAGCCGCTGGATAACACCAAATTGCTAAGGAAACACAATGGAAAGAGGTGGAAAAACGTCATGAAAAAAATTCAGATTGTACAAGTCCATGTTCGCTTTCATATCAACGGGAGGAAAGGTAGACATAAAAATAAACAATGGTCATGGACCTTATGTATTTGGAATGAATGGCTAAAAATACCACAAAATAGGAACACTACTACCTGAAGGTAAAGATAAAACACGCACAGCGCAGTTATGCACCTATGACCCTACAAATGAGGTAAAAATAGGATTAACGCGTCAGCATCAAAATACAAAAGGGAATCAACCAATCGTCATATTGTCGAGGGCCTTAAAAATATGTTGGATAGAGATAATAGACTAACAAAAACACTCAGAATGGCAACCCAAGTTGCAGGCTTGATTGTGAATGATACAATAGGGAATAGAAAAGGATGTGATATCATTGTTCAGTACAAAGAGATAAGGCCGAGAAGAATATCAAAGAACCATTCATAATTCACGGCTATGCAGTATCCATTATTATTCCCCTACAGAGAAGATATAGAGGAAATATACATTACATATTAAGGTAAGGTGCAAAATTCAAGAGAAAGCATGTAACAATTTTGGAATACTATGAGAGTCATATACAACACCATACTAATCAATCAAAACACTTCCTGGTGTGTCAAAAGCTTAAACTACAGTTCAATGTGGATGCCCTTGCATGCATTTTGCAGTACAAACTGGACTGGATCAAAAGACACCAAGGAAACCTAAGAACGAAATTATATGCTGGCTTGCAAGAAGCAATAGAAAGAGAAGATACAAGAGGTGAGCAGGTATGAAAGAGAATACAACTGCCATGTGCCATCCAGCTTCATAGATAGCCCAAGATACAAAGCACAAAACTACCAAGATGCTATGGCAATATGTCAGTGGGCTGGATACGCATACCTTTTTGTGACATTCATGTTGAACGCAGCTTGGCCGGAGATACGGTCTATGCTACAGGAAGTAGGCCAAGCTGCATCGGAAAAACCTGATATTGTTGACTGAGTGTTCCACATAGTTCATGAGAGACATAAGAGAAAGGGGGTACTCAAAACACTTGCATGTAATATCATGCTGACTTGATCAGACCTGTTATTTTCTTTTCTATAGCAAATGAACTAATAACAAGGATAACCATAAGTAGATGGAAAATTAGTACAGTGCGAACTATCCTCAAAATAAAATTGAATTTTTTATGCTAACATGATATGGCAGAACAAATATGATCTACTACTCCTAGAAGTATTGGAAACATGCATCAATATTCGATCGAAATAGCTCAATAATACCAATTGTCGACTCTATATATTATCTAATATTTAAACCTTATTCTATTGTACAAGTCAATAGCGACAACATCCACATATCGTTATAGTTTGTATGTAAAATGCAATAGCACCCATTTTCATATTCACTTATTTTAAAATTAATTATATCTTTGGAAAATAGTAAAACTATACCTAATTACAAATGAACTTATTAATTTCTTAAATTTTTTTAATATGAATGGGGACAAGGGGCCTAACACTTCAGATGCCACTCCCAAGTACGGAAAAAGTGTATGGGGCACAAATAGATTTACATATTTCACTAACAAGTCATACCTTAATGTACATTATATGAAACAAGAAAAAAATATACCAGTATGAGATAGGCTGGAAAGGAAGAAGGGGGGACCTGCAGGTGAATAATGAGCCGCCGAAGTAGGATGAAGATGACCTGCCGGGGCGCCTCGCTTCGGGACGGCCACGATGCGATGGAAGACACGCCGCCAACATCCTCACAATTGAGGTGGATTCAAGCTGGATGTGCGAGACGAAATCAACGCCCACGTCGCCTCCAAGGACGCCGACGACCGCGGCACTTCAAGATCGACAAGCTCGCCTCCTCCATTGTGTAGCTTCTCATTGAGCCCTGCTAACCCTCCATCACCGTTCGGCTTAGCAGATCGAGGAGGCGTACAGGGAGCCAAATTAGGCACACAAGATGGCCACCCCGTGCGTGCGGGTGTGTAAGAGCAAGGTCACGACAAGGAATCAAGAGGGGAAACTGAGGTGGTGTTCGGAATTAAATCCGCAGCGCTCGGGTGGAACAAAATTTGTACAGAGGGAATAGAACAAGATGAGAAGGGGATCAGGCAAGAGCACCGTGTGAGACTCATTTTTTTCTTGAGCGGTGAGACTGAATTTTTTTAGGAATGGTGAGACCGTGAGGTGTGTGATGTGTGAGTGCGAGAGAAGTGATCTTATTGGGCTTCCACCAGAAACAATGCATGCACGCTGTCTACACTTGAAACACCCACTTGGGCTTCCACCAGAAAAAAAACATTTTTTTAAAAAAAACCAAAATTTCCTACTATTAAACAGTGATTGCGTACAGTATTGTACACCCCTAAAAACAGGTGGAGTTCAGATAAGTGCGCTCAGAGTAAATACTAAATTATAGTCTAATTTTCTATGCTGCAAAATGTTCTTAACAAATCAAAATATATATTACATGATCATAAAGAAAACATATTAAACCTGTACCAATCATTGATATTTGAAGTATGCATATGAAAGTACAATTTCATATCAAGTCGGTACAAACTATCATTTAGATCCTATGGCCACATCCGGCAAACACACGGGCTGGGGAGGTGCTCCCAAAAAATTCGATGAGAAAGTCTTCACCCAATATTTCCAAAGAATGAAAGAGAAATTATTCTCATCTTATCATGAAAAAAATACCAAACATATGTCTATGGGTAAAATCATGTTTACAATCATCCTTGACAAACAAACGATAATAATTATAAATGTCATCACACTCGGTTCCAAATTTTCTTTACACAAATAAAATAATTTGTTTTAATTATTAAACTTCAAAGAATTCTAGCCCGCACATCGAGCGGGCCACTTTGCTAGTGGATGATAATTATGGGACAACGTTACCTAAAGAACAAGTCTCTTAGCTGAACTATGGAACAACGTTAACTCCTGAACAAGACCCATAAGAGATCAGCATGAATATACAGTGAAATATGGTAATCTATTTTCCATGCTGAGATGAATAACAAAGCCATAAATGTAGCACACGAGTAAGATGATGGTACAACCTATCTGGCCGCCATCCGTAGGAGTGAGCATCATGTGCTGACTTGCCGATGGCCCTGCAGTTGTTGTGGCTGTCCATGTCGAGCACGCGCATTCGATGCAGGGAACTGTTGACTGGGGACTATAGCTCCCTCCTAGTGTATGCTTCCCTTGTTGGAGCAACTGCGGTGAGTCGGCAGACGGTGTGGCTGAAGATGCAGAAAACGCATAATGTTAAGAACGACACATCTCTCTGATCTGAAGAAATACCCTAAGAGATCAACAGCAAGGTACGAGAGTGGTCACACGTCTGTTGACTGAAGACTAAATTGGGGTCACACGTTTTTATTTTATTTTGGTATTGTCCGATCTATGCTGGATGGCTTGATGGTCGTCTTGTGCCTCCCGGCTGACACTGTTCGGAATCTTCCCCAAAGAGTTAGCGACCACCAGCAGAGTAGCCTGCCTCCGCCGTCCGTGGCCCCGACCAAAACCCCGCTTCCCACCCCGCCGCACTGCCGTGGTTGTGCCGCCCCCAAGCCAATCCACAAAGACTCGCCGTCATCCAGATCCAGCAGCGGCAGTACCTTCAACCCATGCAACTCTAAGATAGCCATCTAAAAGCTGCTTCCGCGACGAACTTGCGCCCCCGCACCCTTACATTAGAGACCAGCCAACCGGCAGCCTAGGAGCTCCGCCGCCTCGAGGGGTGTTGCTTTCCAGGGAATCGATTGGCCCAGAATAAAATTCAGACAACTGACACCTAAATAAAGTGATTTGACATGAGGGTGTGACCTATCTGGCGGCCCGGTGAAGTAGGCAGCTCCAGCTTCCGAGTCGGTGAGGCCGGCGCGGTTGCGGTGGCTACTGGCGGCAGGGAAGCAGAGATGTCGCGACAGTCAACGGCTACGGGGTAGCAGCGCCGGGGCTCTGGACGGATCCAAAGTTGGAGCCGCTCCGGCGCCATGAACAACGGCGGTGGTGAATCGGCTCCGGTACAATTCATGCGGCCGTCATCGAGGCAGATCTGGCAGCACGGAGTAAAAGGCACACAGCCCAGTGCACGACGGCAAATGGACAGCGTCTCCGGCATTAGGGAGGAGGGCGGCTGTGAATTCGGTGCGGTGGGGGCACCATGGAGGAGGGGCTGAGGTTTCGCGGCTCGGGAGAAGGGAGCTTCCGGGGAGAAGGTGATGTGGCGCCCACGAGGTATGAATGGGGAATTGGGAGGGCGAAACATGTCTTACAGACGCATTTGTGTGAAATGTGTGTGTGTGGGGGGGGGGGTTATAGTTCTACCCCTGCCTTTAGGCTTCTCGGCTTGGGTCTGTGTACTAAGGGTCGGGGATAGTAGAGTAACTTTGCTTCTCCCAAATAGTGGGCGCGAGCGATTTCGGGCGAGGAGGGCGTGTTAAAATAGTGTGCGCGAGCTATTTCGGGTGAGGAGGCGTATTTTGAAATAGTGGGCACGAGCTATTTCGGGCGAGGAGGGCGTGTTTTGAAATAATCGGCAAGAGCGATTTCAGGCGAGGAGAGGGTGTTTCGCCGACCATGGTTTATGAATTACTCAGCACATGTCATTTTGGCCGAGGAGAAGGCGCGTTTGGATGAAGTTAACAACCTGCCCTTCTTGTACAATGGGTCAATTGATGCGTGTCCCACATAGGCCGGTAATTTCGCGTCTCCCATTTATTTGCTTTGGCGAATTCCACCGAGAAGATGTTGTTTAACGGTTCATTCAAATTTTGGGAGAACGAGCATCCACGTCTACCTTACCAAGTCGATTCGAATCAAATTTTGAAAAATTAGGTTGCCACTTCTTTTTTAGATGGAGAGATGATGCTCGGGAGTAATGTGTTTTTACATTCTCGTTGCTAATGATTTACTATATGACAAATAGTTGACCCACTCAAAAACGGGAATCAAACCCAAAATGAAATATCTTGATTCAATGAAATAGCTCGTTCACCAGGTCAAAATAGTGAACTAAATCCAAAATTTAACACCTCAATCGAGTAGCATGTTGTATAGTATTATAGTACTCCATGAACATGTTGAAAGTCAAATTAATGAACTTGTTTGATATACACATATCTCCGTTCATGTGTGGATTGCAGACAACATGTTCTCCAATTTAAATATTTGAATGCAAGTTTATATCGAAACATGGTTTATATCAGTCTTTGATGCATAAAGCGCGACCTCCCCCTCTCCCGGACTCCTGCTCTCTCTCTCTCGTCGACAATCTTCAATTCTGTCGCATGCATCCAACACGCAAACCTTCTTGGTCCCTCTCCCTCTCCCTCTCCATCTCTCTCTCTCTCTTTGTGTGTGTGGGGGTCTTTCTAGTTCGCATGGATATATACTCCATCTATATGTCTCTCCCGCACACTATGTATGATTCTCTAGTCCAAGCTAAATATCTTGGGCGCAGTCATCGTACGCACACAAATTCCTTGGCCTGTTGCCCATAACTCTCTCACGCACCACTCTATCGTCTCCGAGCTCTTCCCTCTCTCTCAAACTCTCCATCTCCCTGGGTCACACATACACATGCATATCTCACTCTCACTCGATTGACCCATCTAAAACTCTATCTCTCTCCCTCGTTCTCTCTCCATCTCACACACACAATCTCATGCCTAGCCAAGTATGATGGTCTCTCACTCAATTGTAGGAACACACAGTCCCCCTTATATGTATATGACTAGCTAATCTTAGTCTCCATCACTAACATGTGCATGGTCTATCTCGATTTCTCTCGGGGCATCTTTCTATCACGCACACACCTCGTCCCTCGATCTCCCACCCATATAGTCCCCTCACGATCTCGAGGGGATCTCTCTATCACAAACACACCCTCTCTCCCTCCCCATGCGTCCATGTTCTCCATGTGTCCCTCTCGACCTTTGTTCCTTGTTGACCCGACCTCTAATGGACATGTGCTATATGGGTGTCTCTCTCCGTTGCAAACAATCATGCACTAGCTATCTTCGTGTATCTCCTCACCTCGCTTTTCTATCTCGGAGATGCATGCGTAATATGTTTGCACAAGAAACGAACAAACACGCTCTCTCTCTAATTTATCGTTTGTTGTCCCTTTCTCTTTCACACACATACTCTTTTTGCACACTCACTCATTCTCCTTCACACGCACTTGATCTCTCTCGAATCTTCGGTCCATAGCATATAGATTTATTGAAAAGTCAAACATCACAAAGTTTGACCATGTACGTGGAGAAAAACATTTACATCTAGAACGGCAGACATATACCATTAGATTCATCATGAGATGTAGTTTCATATGATGTATCTTTGGTATTGTAGATATAAATAACATTTGCGTAAACCTGGTCAAAGTTTCCAAAGTTCGAATTCTAAAAAATTTATATGCACTGTATTATCAAGCGGATGGAATATCTCTTTCCACCTCTCAGCTATCTGACATACCACTCAGCCTTACCGGGGCTCCTCTATCTCTCTCAAACTTTATATTTCCCTGGTTCACACATACACATGTCTCGCTCGCGCTACATAGACCCATCTAACACTCTCCGCCCTTGTTCTCTCTCTATGTGACACGCACCCCTCCTAAGTACCATAATCCCTCACTCCATCATAGGCGCACACACTCCCGCCCTAAGTATGATTATCTCTCACTGGCCATCAGGAACACACGTATTGTCTCCTTCCATCCATAAGTCTATCTCGATATCTCTCGGGGTATCTTCTATCGCGCGCACACCTTTTCACTTGATCTCCCATCAGGTAGTCCCATCACAATCTCTAGGGGATCTCTCTATGAAAAACATACACTCTCTCCTCCCCATGTCTGCATTTTCTCCATACGTCTCTCTCGACCTCTCTCCCTTGTTTGTCAGACCCCTCTTGGCCACGTGCTAGGGGTCTTTCTCTCTCGGTTTCAAACAACCACACACTATCTCCTCACCTTGCTTCCCCTGTCGAAGATGCATGTGTGATATGTTTGCATAAGACACACATGCTTTTTTCTCTATTTTTATCATGTGTTGTCCATGCCTCTTTCACACACGCACACACACTTTTTTTAGTCACTCTTTCCATTTCACACACACTCTCTAGTTAGGTACTCTCTCACGTCCATAAGCATATGGATGTTTTGAAAAGTCAAACCTCAGAAAAGTTTGACCAGGTATATGTGGAGAAAAAAATTTACATCTGGAACAATCATTAGATTCATCACAACATATACTTACTTCATACTATCATTTATCTTTGGTATAGTAGATATAAGTAATTTCTTTATAAACTTGGTCAAAGTTTCAAAAGTTTAAATTTAAAAAAAATGTTGGCACTACATTATCGAACGGAGGGAGTAGCTCTTTCTCTCTCTCTCTCTGCTATCTCTCATGGGCCTCCCCTGTCACTCGAACTCTCTATACCAACAGATTATATGGTCACTGTGTCAGCGTATAGCTCTGTATATTGTTTAGTTGACTGGTCAACCAGTCCACATGCTGCCTTGTCAGCTCGTGTTCTCTATCTTTGTGTGCTGGCCCATGTGGCAGTGGGTGAAAATAAGTAAACTAGAGGCCCATCTGACATGCGATGAAGTAAACAAAGTTCAAACCACTCGGGGTAGCACCCCGCATGCTAGTAAATTGAGGGCACACTTCTTTCGCGTGAAGGACGCACTCGCGCACAATTCACCACTACGCGGTGGCATGCACAGAAGGACGCACTCGCGCACACCCAGCAGGCCAGCACACAACACACACCAACACACGTGTACACCGGCGTCGCTGCCGGCTGAGATGGAGGGTGAGGCAGCCAACAAGAAGAGGCGGCTCAAGCCAAAACCGCATCCAGCGAGCTTGGACTTCATCAGCAGCCTCCCCGACGACATGCTGCTCGTCATCATCGGCCTCCTCCCCACCAAATCTGTCGTGCGGACCGCCCTGCTCTCCTGGCGGTGGCGCCCCCTCTAGTGCCGCGTCCCCCTCAACCTCACCATCGCTAGCTGCCTCTACGATGGGGATTGCAAACGCATGGCCGTAGTCTCCAAGATAGTTTCATTGCACCCTGGGCCAGCTAGACGCCTTGACATCTGCATGTTCAGTACCAACTGCAAGGTCCAATCCAAGTTTGACAAGTGGTTCTTATCCCCCGTCCTAGATCAGCTCGAGAAGCTCAGCTTCGAAGCTGGACGATGTCGCTATCTGCCGCCGTCCGTGCTCCGCCTCACGTCAATGCTGCACCGTGCCAGCTTCACCTCCTGCTATCTTCCCCAGATTAATGCCGCGCCCGCCCTTCTTCTCCCTCAACTCAAGCAGCTCGACCTCTTCGACGTTGGCATCTTGAAGAAGGCTATGGAGCACCTGCTCCGCAGCTGTACTGCGCTCGAGTACCTTCGTCTTGAGCAGATCCACGGGTCCATTAGCCTCCACATCGGCTCGACGAATCTTCGATGGATTTATGTGTCTTGCTGGCCCCGCAACAAGACATCAATTGGGAAGAGATCACTCCAGCTGTTCCACGTTATGGTCATTGAGAATGTGCCTTTCCTTGAGAGATTGCTTGTATCTGATCTAGAAGGTCCAACAAAAATTAGGATCATTGACGCGCCAAAATTCTCGTCTACAAAATTCTTCGAACTCTTTATTGGATCCGTAATCGTTCAGGTACATCACTCATCTTCTTCTCCGTCTACTTGAAATTCACATTTTTAAATTTCTTCTTGATGTATTTACGACTTTCATCTAGAAAATGATTCCCACAAGCTTGACCTAGTCTCTGCGCACAGTGAAGATCTTGGCAATAAAATCCATCGGCCACAATCTGGATCAAGTTGTTGGATTCCTAACATGCTTTCCGTGCACGGAGAAGCTACTCATCGAGGTCAAACTTATTTCCTATTAGTAAACGGTAATCACAACGTAGCTCAATTTTTTCGTAATTTTCCCAAATTACGATGACAAGTGTAGTGTTCAAAACTGCATCTACGCACTGCACCAAAAGAAATGTTTTTAGTATTTTTTTCTCACGTGATCACCTGCATTGTTTTTTGTTGTACTACTATAGTAGCCTAGGCTAGTCATAGTGGAAAGTAACTTGGACTAGTAACTCTATGGTTACCCTAAGAGCAAGTACTACCTCCGTCCTGGTTTACTCTTCCTATTTTGTAGTATCAAAATTTGACCATAGATTTAACTAACAAAATGTTAATGCATGTCAGAAAAAATTATATCCTTGGATTCATATTATTTGAACATACTTTCAAATGGTATAATTTTTTATGACATGCATTGGCATTTTCTTAGGTAAATCTATGGTCAAAGTTTTCCAATAAATACGAGGTAGTACAAAAGTGGGCTATAACGGCCCTCCACTATGTAGGCCAAAGCACGTGCCAAATTCACTTGTGATGCATTTGGCATCGATGCCCCTCCATTTCTCACCTAGTGCTCCAATCTGGATCACCTGCTTTCCTCCGGTGACTCACACAATGAAAAAAAACCTTGCATGGGAGAAGGAGAGGACTGAGGCAATAAAAAAGCACTTGTTTGGGAGAGTGAGAGGCTGGTGTAGTTGGTTTGATTGATTTGTTTATACATGTGTGTTTGTGTGCACAGTGGTGCCAACTCTCTCACATTGCGAGAGCGGTGCCAAAATCTTTTGATTTGACATTGATGCGTATTACATGGCATACTTTTGAGAAATATGGCATTGTCCACATAGTGGAAGGCAACAAATTCCCAAGCTCTTCACGTGCTCCTAGGTAAGCGAGAGGAAAGAGAAAGAGAGAGAGAGAGAGAGAGAGAGAGAGAGAGAGAGAGAGAGTGAAAAAATATCACTAGCCAGCCAACCCTATCGTATGAGCGAATGATATTGGTACCTCTTGATGACACATCAATCTTATACAGACAACTGCTCTAATATGTTCTCTTCTTTGCAGATAAAAAAAGATCCGAAAGTGAAAAATGTGTTGCACTATAACAATCTCATCGAATGCCTTGATCTCCATCTTACAGAAATTGATTTTATCGACTACTGAGGCAGCACATCTGAGATTAAACTCGCCAAGTTCTTTGTTCTGGAGGCAAGTGTGCTCAAGGTAATGAGGTTTGGCGTTCTCTAGCGCAATAATGAATGGCGTGCCGATCACCACAAGTGTCTAAGCCTAAATGACAAAGTCTCCACAGAAGCTGAATTTGTTTTTGAAACATCAAGTGGCCAGAGACTCAAAAATTTATTTGCCCATTAGTGACATGTCAAGGCGGTGGATTTTAGTTTGTACGATAATGTTGCATCCACCTCAAGTAACGAAAGTTCTTACATAAACTTCCTAGTAATTCCCTCTTCGTAGGTGCAACATTACTCCTAACATTTATAATATCAGTTTGAAACTTGTAATATTGCCGTGTCCTATTCCTGCATTTTCAAAATCCTACGAATCAAACAGGTCCTGAGTTGGTGATGATGTTGTTCCTGCCATCTTTCACCAATAGCCGTCGGATCTAGATCTGACGCATACAAACCAAACTTCTACAGTTTTGCAACAAGATGCTCGCACTTGTTCCCTATTTACAAACAACTCCTTGTTTCTCACAATTAGCCTTGTCTCCTCCTCACCACATCTAGAAGGCCATGGAAAAATCTGACACGATGGCCACTGCCGGTGCTGTCGGGGGAAAAGACACCTATGGGATGACTGGAATCCCTTCTACGGTTGGCGGGCGCGGGGTTATGAGATGAGCGGGATTAGGAGTCAGCACAGGATCGTTTACCCAGGTTCGGGCCGCGAGGATGCGTAATACCCTAGTCCTGCTTTGGTGTGTATTTGAGTGTTCTTGAGCTCCTGAACTAGCTATGGTGTCTATGTAGTTTGAAAGAGCCAAATCCTTCTCCAATATGCCATGGACCTCCTTTTATAGTCGAAGGGGCTCCCACAATGGCATGCAGGAGGTGGAAAGGTGTATAGTGAGCAAGCTTATCGCCTAGCATTACGAGACAAGACGCATTAAATGTGCTACTTAGGTGTCCCCTTGCTTTATCGGGGACGGGAACGGGGCCCGTCCCATCCGTCGCCGCTCCACCTCGCTTTGACACGCGCATCCAGGCCATCGATGCATGCAGTGCCATGTAGGCTGGCAGGCTGCTGAGATGGCGTGGTGGTAGGGTCTTTACGAAGATCTGCATGCCACCACGTAGGTGCTTGCTGAGTTGGCCTGGAAGCCGCATGTCGCCACGCAGGTGCCTGCCCAGCTGGTTGGGCTGGCAGCTGTATGGGAACGGCGGTATAGTTTTGATGGATGCGGGCCTGGCTATGGACACGCAGGCGTCCTCGGCAAGGGTCTTGCCGGGGCCCCGGCAAGGGTCTTGGCGTGGTGGCGGTCGTCCCCGGCAAGGATCTTGCCGGGGATCTCGTGAATTTCCTCGGCAAGGATCTTGCCGAGGATCATCGTCTTCTAATCCTCATCTGATCTCGAGTATTCTTTGTCTTCACAAAGATCTGCATACCACTACGCAAGCGCCTCCCGAGCCTATGTTCCAACATTGTCAATGGTGCTGGAAACTCTAGGCTCAAAGGTGGCAATGATGCTGGTGCGGGGCAAGTTGCCACGACAAGGCTCTTGCCGGGGCTGCGGAGGCCGCCCCGGCAAGGGTCTCGCCGGAGGAGTCCACCTCGCCCTCTTGCTCTTCGTGTCCTGGTCTTGGTGTTGCTTTGTCGGTCTTGGGCTTCGGCTTCCCATCCTTGCCCTGCTAAGTGTGGCCGCAAGTGTGGCTCTCACTGCCCGTGCACAAGTAAGGGGTGCAATGGAGAGCCCCTACTTTCGTACACCGACAGGAGCCCCCGGGCCTGGGCCACACATAAGCGCCATGCGTTGTTGGACCAGGCCCAGAATGGTGCATGCTACCTCTTAAGCACTGCGTTGGTTTTCCCTTGAAGAGGAAAGGGTGATGCAGCAAAGTAGCGTAAGTATTTCCCTCGGTTTTTAAGAACCAAGGTATCAATCCAGTAGGAGGCCACGCACGAGTCCCTCGCACGTACACAAACAAATAAATCTTCGCAACCAACGCGATAAGGGGTTGTCAATCCCTACATGGTCACTTACGAGAGTGAGATGTGATAGATATGATAGGATAATATTTTTGGTATTTTTATGATGAAGATGCAAAGTAAAGAAAGTAATAAAAACAGCGCCAGAAATAGCTTGATGTCGGGAGATTAATATGTTGGAAAATAGACCCGGGGGCCATAGGTTTCACTAGTAGCTTCTCTCAAGAGCATAAGTATTTACGGTGGGTGAACAAATTACTGTTGAGCCATTGACAAAATCGAGCATAGTTATGAGAATATCTAGGTATGATCATGTATATAGGCATCACGTCCGAGACAAGTAGACCGACTCCTACCTGCATCTACTACTATTACTCCACACATCGACCGCTATCCAGCATGCATCTAGAGTATTTAGTTCATAAGAACAGAGTAACGCTTTAAGCAAGATGACATGATGTGGAGGGATAAATTCATGCAATATGATATAAACCCCATCTTGTTATCCTCGATGGCTACAATACAATACGTGCCTTGCTGCCCCTACTGTCACTGGGAAAGGACACCGCAAGATTGAACCCAAAGCTAAGCACTTCTCCCATTGCAAGAAAGATCAATCTAGTAGGCCAAACCAAACTGATAATTCGAAGAGACTTGCAAAGATAACCAATCATACATAAAAGAATTCAGAAGATTCAAATATTGTTCATAGATAAACTTGATCATAAACGCACAGTTTATCGGTCTCAACAAACACACCGCAAAAGAAGATTACATCGAATAGATCTCCACAAGAGAGGGGGAGAACATTGTATTGAGATCCAAAAAGAGAGAGGAAGCTATCTAGCAAATAACTATGGACCCGAAGGACTGAAGTAAACTACTCACACTTCATCGGAGAGGCTATGGTGTTCATGTAGAAGCCCTAAATGATCGATGCCCCCTCCGACGGAGCTCCGGAACAGGCCCCAAGATGGGATCTCACGGGTACAGAAGGTTGCGACAGTGGAATTAGGTTTTTGGCTCCGTATCTGGTAGTTTGGGGGTATGTAGGTATATATAGGAGGAAGGAGTACGTCGGTGGAGCAACATGGGGCCCACGAGGGTGGAGGGCGCGCCCAGGGGGTAGGTGCACCCCCTACCTCGTAGCTTTCTTGATGTAGGGTCCAAGTCCTCTAGATCATGTTCGTTCCGAAAATCACGTTCCCAAAGGTTTCATTCCATTTGGACTCCGTTTGATATTCTTTTTCTGCGGAACTCTGAAATAGGCAAGAAAACAGCAATTCTGGGCTGGGCCTCCAGTTAATAGGTTAGTCCTAGAAATAATATAAAAGTGTATAATAAAGCCCAATAATGTCCAAAACAGAAGATAATATAGCATGGAGCAATCAAAAATTATAGATACGTTGGAGACGTATCAAGCATCCCCAAGCTTAATTCATGCTTGTCCTCGAGTAGGTAAATGATAAAAACAGAATTTTAGATGTGGAATGCTACTTGGCATAATTTCAATGTAATTCTTCTTAATTGTGGTATGAATATTCAGATCTGAAAGATACAAGATAAAAGTTCAATATTGACATAAAAATAATAATACTTCAAACATACTAACTAAGCAATTATGTCCTCTCAAAATAACATGGCCAAAGAAAGTTCATCCCTACAAAATCATATAGTTTAGTCATGCTCCATTTTCGTCACACAAGAATGCTCTCATCATGCACAACCCCGATGACAAGCCAAGCAATTGTTTCATACTTTAGTAATTTCAAACTCATAAACCTTCACGCAATACATGAGCGTGAGTCATGGATATAGCACTATGGGTGGAATAGAATATAATGATGGGGGTTATGTGGAGAAGACAAAAAAGGAGAAAATCTCACATCAACGAGGCTAATCAATAGGTTATGGAGATGCCCATCGATTGATGTTAATGCAAGGAGTAGGGATTGCCATTCAACGGATGCACTAGAGCTATAAATGTATGAAAGCTCAACCAAAGAAACTAAGTGGGTGTGCATCCAACTTTCTTGCTCACGAAGACCTAGGGCACTTGAGGAGGCCCATTGTTGGAATATACAAGCCAAGTCCTATAATGAAAAATTCCCACTAGTATATGAAAATGACAAAACAAGAGACTCTCTATCATGAAGATTATGGTGCTACTTTGAAGCACAAGTGTGGAAAAAAGGATAGTAGCATTGCCCCTTTTTATTTATTTTCTTTTTTGGGCCTTTTTTGGCCTTTCTCTTCTTTTATTGGGACAATACTCTATTGAATGATGATCATCACACTTCTATTTATTTACAACTCAATGATTACAACTCGATACTAGAACAAGATATGACTCTATATGTATGCCTCCGGCGGTGTACCGGGATTTGCAATGACTCAAGAGTGACATGTATGAAAGAATTATGAATGGTGGCTTTGCCACATATACTATGTCAACTACATGATCATGCTAAGCAATATGACAATGATGAATGTGTCATGAAGAACGGTATGGTGGAATTGCATGGCAATATATCTCGGAATGGCTATGGAAATGCCATAATAGGTAGGTATGGTGGCTGTTTTGAGGAAGATATAAGGAGGTTTATGTGTGAAAGAGCGTATCATATCACGGGGTTTGGATGCACCTGCGAAGGTTGCACCAACTCTCAATGTGAGAAAGGGCAATGCACTGTACCGAAGAGGCTAGCAATGATGGAAGGGTGAGAGTGTGTATAATCCATGGACCCAACATTAGTCATAAAGAACTCATATAGTTATTGCAAAAATCTACAAGTCATCAAAAACCAAAGTATTACGTGCATGCTCCTAGGGGGATAGATTGGTAGGAAAAGACCATCGCTCGTCCCCGACCGCCACTCATAAGGAGGAGAATCAAATAACAACTCATGTTCGAAATTTGTTACATAACGTTTACCATATGTGCATGCTACAGGACTTGCCAACTTCAACACAAGCACTTCTCAAATTCACAATTACTCTACTAGCACGACTTTAATATTATCACCTCCATATGTCAAAACAATTATCAAGCATCAAACTTTTCTTAGTATTCAACGCACTCAAGAGAAAGTTTTACAGATCTTGAATATCAAGCATATTATTATTATTAAGCAATTTACCATGCTATTAAAGACTCTCAAAATAATCTAAGTGAATCATGAGCATAGTTAGATCAATAGTTTCTATAAAACAAATCCACCACCGTGCTCTAAAAGATATAAGTGAAGCACTAGAGCAAAATTATAAAGCTCAAAAGATATAAGTGAAGCACATAGAGTATTCTATCAAATTCCAAATTATGTATAGCTCTCTCAAAAGGTGTGTACAACAAGGATGATTGTGGCACACTAACAAACAAAGACACAAATAACACAAGACGCTCCAAGCAAAACACATATCATGTGGTGAATAAAAATATAGCTCCAAGTAAAATTACCGATGGAAGTAGACGAAAGAGGGGTTGCCTTCCGGGGCATCCCCAAGCTTTGACTTTTTGGTATCCTTGGATTATCTTGGGGGTTACATGGGCATCCCCAAGCTTAGGCTCTTGCCACTCCTTGTTCCATAATCCACCAAAAGATTTCACCCAAAACTTGAAAACTTCACAACACAAAACTCAACATAAATCTCGTGAGCTCCGTTATCGAAAGAAAACAAAAGACCACTTCAAGGTACTGTAATGAACTCATTATTTATTTATATTGGTGTTAAGCCTACTTTATTTCAACTTCTCTATGGATTATAAACTATTTTACTAGCCATAGATTCATCAAAATAAGCAAACAACACACGAAAAACAGAATCTGTCAAAAACAGAACAGTCGGTAGTAATCTGTAACTAACGCAAACTTATGGAACTCCAAAAATTCTACCAAACTAAGAATACCTAGAAAATTTATTTATTGATCAGCAGCAATTGGAATCAGTATTTTATCACATTCTGGTGATTTTTAACAATTCGGGCACTAAGCGCAAAGTTTCTGGAAATTACAGCAAGATCAAATAAATATAATCCAAGAAGATCCTGTAGGTTTAACTTGGCACAAACACTAACTAAAACATAAAACCACATCTAAACAGAAGGTAGATGGATTATTTATTCCTAAAAACAAGCAAAAACAAAAAAACTAAAATAAAATTGGGTTTCCTCCCAACAAGCGCTATCGTTTAACGCCCCTAGCTAGGCATAAAAGCGAGGATAGATCTAGGTACTGCCGTAGTAATAAGATAGATCGGTGAAACTCATTTCATATTCTCTACGTTCGGCAGCAAGTTTTCTTTGAGGCAAGCAAAAGTAATCAAAAGGGCTAAATTTAATTGGGCAAAAATCCCCAAGATCAATTTTAGGAGGTATAGGTTCCTCTTTCGGCCCTTCGTATTGTACAACCAATTGGTCATTATAAGCATTCTTTTGACAGAACCTTGTGAGCCTATACTCAAGAGAGTATCCTAGCTCATTATTTCGAATAGCCAAATCATCATTAAGTTCATAGATTCTATCAATTAAAATATTGGTAGGCACCTTTTTTCTAAGATTTTCATTGAAAGCAACATAGTCAATAGATTGAAAACGCATTACTTCTTCTTGATCAAAGAGGATAGATTCTATGGGAGGACGACCAGCACACACCCTATAATGCGCAAAGATCTCTTTGGCCTCTTTTATTATAAATCTGAATTCATGATCCAAAAAGATGGTAACGACATGCTTAACAGAGGAATGCTCGATATTAGAAAATTCTAGGAAAATCCTTTGTATGGAAGGATGCATATGCATAAATTGCCTTTCAAGTTCAACGATAAGCATGTCAATAGCGTCCGCAAGACTGCTAGTTCTATGGAGAATAGAACTGCTCATAGAAGGCAAAACACCGGCACAAGTAAAGAAATCTTGAATAACTCCTTTTCCAATAATATTACCACTACCAATTCGAAATCTTTTTGTATGCAAGGTAGGGGGTTCTTCAGCCGGAGCATCAGAATTTTCCATGTTATTATTATTGTCCATATCGGCAATAATTTCCCCAATTTCAGACATAACGGCAAGCAAGCAAGAAAAAGGCAAACGGAAAAGAGAGGGCGAATAAAACAGCAAGGGTGAAGTGGGGGAGAGGAAAACGAGAGGCAAATGACAACTAATGTAATGTGAGAGATAGGGATTGTGATGGGTACTTGTTATGTTGACTTTTGCGCAGACTCCCCGGCAACGGCACCAGAAATTCTTGTTGCTACCTCTTGAGCACTGCGTTGGATTTCCCCGAAGAGGAGAGGATGATGGAGCAAAGTAGCGTAAGTATTTCCCTCAGTTTTTGAGAACCAAGGTATCAATCCAGTAGGAGGCCACGCGAGAGTCCCTCGTACCTACACAAAACAATAGCTCAACGCAACCAACGCGATTAGGGGTTGTCAATCCCTTCACGGTCACTTACGGGAGTGAGATCTGATAGAGAAGATAGATAATATTTTTGGTATTTTTGATATAGAGATGCAAAGTGAAAAGTAAAAGGAAAAGTAGAAAAGCAAAGCAATAATAAAGTGATGGAGATTGATATGATGAGAATAGACCCGGGGGCCATATGTTTCACTAGTGGATTCTCTTAAGATCATAAGTGTTCTACGGTGGGTGAACAAATTACTGTTGAGCAATTGACAGAATTGAGCATAGTTATGAGCATATCTAGGTATGATCATGTATATAGGCATCACGTCCGAGACAAGTAGACCGACTCCTGCCTGCATCTACTACTATTACTCCACTCATCGACCGCTATCCAGCATGCATCTAGAGTATTAAGTTAAAAACAGAGTAACGCCTTAAGAAAGATGACATGATGTAGAGGGATAGTTTCATGCAATATGATAAAAACCACATCTTGTTATCCTCAATGGCAACAATACAATACGTGCCTTGCTGCCCCTTCTATTACTGGGAAAGGACACCGCAAGATTGAACCCAAAGCTAAGCACTTCTCCCATTGCAAGAAAGATCAATCTAGTAGGCCAAACCAAACTGATAATTCAAAGAGACTTGCAAAGATAACCAATCATACATAAAAGAATTAAGAGAAGATTCAAATATTATTCATAGATAGACTTGATAAGAAACCCACAATTCATCGATCTCAACAAACACACCGCAAAAGAAGATTACATCGAATAGATCTCCACGAGAGAGGGGAAGAACATTGTATGGAGATCCAAAAAGAGAGAAGAAGCCATCTAGCTACTAACTATGGACACGAAGGTCTGAGGTAAACTACTCACACTTCATCGGAGAGGCTATGATGATGTAGAAGCCCTCCGTGATGATGGCCCTCTTCGGCGGAGCTCCGGAACAGGCCCCAACATGGGATCTCGTGGATACAGAAAGTTACAGTGGTGGAATTAGGTTTTTGGCTCCGTATCTGATCGTTTGGGGGTACGTAGGTATATATAGGAGGAAGAAGTACGTCGGTGGAGCTTCGAGGGGCCCACAAGGTAGGGGGTGCGCCCTAGGGGGGCGCCCTCCACCCTGGTGACCGCCTTGTGGCTTTCTTGACGGAGGGTCCAAGTCTCTTGGGTCTTATCTGATGAGAAAATCACGTTCCCGAAGGTTTTATTCCGTTTGGACTCCGTTTGATATTCTGTTTCTCTGAAACATTGAAATAGAAAAAAAACAACAATTCTGGGCTGGGCCTCCGGTTAATAGGTTAGTCCCAAAAATAATATAGAAGTGGAAAATAAAGCCCAATATAGTCCAAAACAGTAGATAATATAGCATGGAGCAATCAAAAATTATAGATACGTTGGAGACGTATCACTGTAAGCCGCGTTCACCAGTGCCTCGGCGAGCGTGTTGGTCTTCTTCGTCCCATGAACGAAGCACATGACTCTTCCCTGCGGCTGCACCCAGAGTCATTAGTGTGGTGACGCCGTTCATCACGCACAACCTGGGAGGAGCGCGCTGTAGGCGCCGGCGTGGGCGTCTTCGAGGTCGCCGTGCCGCCCGTGTGTGGCGCGACACCAACCTTGGAGGGCCCTGCGCCGCTTGCGGGGGGCCCGGCTCCTCTTTGGACTTGGTGGCGTGTGGCTCGTCGCCTTGTGCACGAACGACGCCGCTCGCCAGGCTTCGGGTGCTGGAGCGACGTGGGTGTTCACGGGCCGTGCCTCGGCTTCCATCCGCAACCACCCCATCACCCGCCCGCACTGGCACGGGCCGTTCGGCTCCAGATGAAGCAATCACCGTGATCGTCTTCTTCTTGGGAGCCATGGCGATGAAGAACTACTAGACTAACTGCTAAACCAAATTCTCACAACTGCGCCACCCCAACCTAGCGCGCCAAAGATGTCGGGGGAAACGACACCTATGGGATCACTAGAATCCCTTCTACGGTTGGCAGGCGCGGGGTTGTGAGAAGTGCGGGATTAGGAGTCAGCACAGGATCTTTTACCCGGCTTCGGGCCGCGAGGATGCATAATACCCTAGTCCTGCTTCGGTGTGTATTTGAGTGTTCTTGAGCTCCTGAACTAGCTATGGTGTCTACGTAGTTCGAAAGAGCTGAATCCTTCTCAAGTATGCCATGGACCTCCTTTTATAGTCGAAGGGGCTGCCACAGTGGCATACATGAGGTGAAAGGTATACAATGCGCAAGCTTATCACCTAGCATTATGGGACAAGTCGCATTAAATGCGCTACTTAGGTGTCCCCTTGCTTTATCAGGGACGGGAACGGGGCCCATCCCGTCCATCGCTGCTCCGCCTCGCTTTGACACGCGTCTAGGCCAGCGATGCATGCAGCGCCATGTAGGCTGGCAGGCTGCTGAGATGGCGTGGTGGTAGGGTCCTCACGAAGATCTGCATGCCACCACGTAGGTGCTTGCTGAGTTTGCCTGGAAGCCGCATGTCGCCACGCAGGTGCCTGCCCAGCTGGTTGGGCTGGCAGCTGTATGGGAAGGACAGTGGAGTTTTGATGGATGCAGGCCTGGCTATGGACCCGTAGGCATCCTCGGCAAGGGTCTTGTCGGGGCCCTGGCAAGGGTCTTGCCGTGGCATCATGGTCGTCCCCAGCAAGGATTTTGCGGGGGGTCTCGTGGATTTCCTCGGCAAGGATCTTGCCAAGGATCGTCGTCTTCTAATCCTCATCTGATCTCGAGTATTCTTCGTCTTCACAAAGATCTGCTTACCACCACGCAAGCACCTCCCGAGCCATTGTTCCAACGTTGTCAATGGTGCCGGAAACTCTAGGCTCAAAGGTGGCTATGATGCTGGTGCAGGGCAAGTTGCCACGGCAAGGCTCTTGCCAGGGCTGCGGAGGCCGCCCCGGCAAGGGTCTCACCGGGGGAGTCCACCTCGCCCTCTTGCTCTTCGTGTCTCTGGTCTTGGCGTTACTCTGTCGGTCTTGGGCTTCGGCTTCCCTTCCTTGCCCTGCTAAGTGTGGCCGCAGGTGTGGCTCTAACTGCCCGTGCACAAGTAAGGGGTGCAAAGAAGAGCCCCTACTTCCGTACACCGACAGGCGCCGTCCACCCCCAATCTTGGTGTTCTGTGCAATGCACGGGCATCTACGCACGGGAAATTATGTCGAACACGGCTAGTTGTAAGTAGGCTAGCTCTACAGCCATGATGATAGTGACTGCAGATGGTGAGGCTGACTATGGTATGCCGAACATGGCGCCTACACTCAGGTGTCATCTCCGGTGCAGGGTCTTGTCACTTCACTGTGAGGAGCAGCACATAATAATTTGACCAACGGGTAGTACAGTACTACTACATTGGTAGTACTACTACTAGTATAGTACTAGCACCACCATCTGGATTTAGTAGTACTACCACGTACATCTGGATTTAGTATTTGACTAGCTATATCTAGTAACGCATGTCACAAAAAATGTACTACTCCCTCTGTAAATAAATACATGGTGTATTGTTTTATTCCTTCCAGTAGATGGCTCAAATCTGAAGACTCATCAATCAGACTACTATTGTACTCACCGAGCTCTCATCTTGGTAAGCTACCAACGAAAAATTGCAATCAAAGACTACTATTGTACTCCCTCCATACTGGTGCATTAGTCATGTTACGAAAAACAAATAGTAATTGCAAAACTTTTTGGCGCGGTGCATTAACTACCCACCTCATTCCCTGTTTTTTGCCACGAAAAAAGATATCACCCAATACAAGACGTGGGGTGCGTATGCATCCAATGACTTTAGACTACTCCCTCCATCTAGGTGTATAAGTCATCTTTGAGCAAGTGAAAAGGAGGAGTGGGCTCTCATGCAAGAGCCTATCTATATGCGGATTCCTAGGCCGATACAATAAATATGAAGAAAGAGAGAGAGAGAAGATGCAAAAAAGTAGTACTCTTATAGCCAGCCTTATAGGTAACCTTATCGTATGAGTGGCTACAAGTGATGGCTCTATATGACATGGCAACATCATATAGCCAGCAGCTGGCTATACTATTAACCATGCTCTTAGGTTGTGCACCGTGACCAAGATGAAGGGGAAATCGAGAGAACTTAATGTCTTTTTGCTAATTAGTAGCATTACATGCAATGAACTAACCACTACATGTCATGTTTGGTAGTCTCAAGTCATTGAAAGCATGCACGACGCACATCTCTCATTGGTTGATATGTCACGAAATAAGAAACGAGGAGGGAGTTAATGTACCATGCCTAAGTGTTTTGGGATTTTTGGTTTTTGTAAGGTTACTTACACACCTAGACGGAGGGAGTAGCACAACATTTTTTGTTACATGCATTAACATTTTATTAGTTAAATCAAAGGTCAAAACTTGGCGCAAAATGAAAGGGGACCAATAAACCAGTAAACATCAAAGTTCTCTCGTTTGGCCCCTACTAGAGGTCCGGTGAGATGACTATACTGCACCGGCAGACGCAGCTTCATTGACTTACTACACCTACCTTTGGTGTATGACATGTGGGCCCAACTGGTGGCTGGCCCACCTGTCATACAGCCAAAGGCAGGTGCAGTAGAGGGCCGATGAGTAGATGGCCAAGACACATGTGAATGCAACGCAGTCTGCACTTCTCATATAAAGGCTCCCTTCCAGTCCAATCTACGAAATCCTACGCACCTACGCATCCTAACCAAGGGCAAGAGTGATCACTCCAATCGCAAGATCAGTTGACTAGAAGCTAGATCCATCGAGGTGATGAGCGCGAGCATCAGTCGGCTGTGCCCGGCACCAAGGAACATCTCCAGGTCATGCTTTAGGCCGCCAAGGCGAGAGGCCGCTTGGAAGACAACTTCATCTCCTTGTTCGACGAGGTCCTCGTCGGCTTCCTCAACAAGTTCACCATCGTCAAGAAGCTCGCGGACGACCTTGACGTACGCCTCCATCCCACGCACCCAGGCTCTATGGTTCCCGCCACCCTCAATGGCCTCTATGGTGACAACCTCTTCGACGCACTGGTGGCGCTACAACTGCCCTCTGTCGTGCCGAAGAATGTCCACCTCGAGGTCGCGCTCGCCACGCAGTGGCTGGCGCAGCAAGACACCGTCGACATAATCACCCACGTCTACGCGCAAATCATCCACAAGGACTACTACGTGCAAGAGGAGGACGATAGGTCGCTGGCCTTCTTGGACCACAGGGCAACCTTGGACGGCATTGTTCAGAAGCACGTTGAGCTCGCCGCCAATGCTGCTGCTCCTCACACGTCGGTTGGTGACCCGGCGCACTAGGGGGTGAGGATGTCGTTGATGGATCCGTATATATGTATCTTTATCTTTTCGTCAAATCCATCTAGTAATATATGGTACTAGTAGTAATTGTCTTACCTTTTGCATCAACTTCATAATTTTCGTACGTACTCCATGCATGAATCGCTCCAGAACCAAACTTCTCATTACTCTAGGGAAAAACATTATTTCTATCTATCGGTCGCGCCATGGAGCAGAACCAAATTTTACAAGTTACAAGTTCAAAAGGAAAAGCCTGTTGTGTTCGCATCACACCCCCACACGGTTGGTCTGGCATGCCGCTCAAGGGGGAATGCATGTTGTGTTGCATTTTCACTTACAAGTGGGACCGCAGTTGAGCAAACCGACTATCAGCAAACCCCCACCTCGCCCATCGCACGATGGGTGAGAAAACAGGAGGGAGAAGAGATGGGCGTAGCATGGACTCCAAGAAAATTGGTGTCATATGGGACTCGTGTGGGTGACGTGTGAGGAGCATGCCACCCCACTATATCGAGGTGTTGGTTACGTAGAACAAATTTCCTGGAGTCCGTGCCCAGCCCTCCTCTATCTCTCTTCTTAGCCAGCAAGTAGACGCGCAGAGCCCATCGTCTTTTTTCTCACATGCGGTCCCACATGTCAGTGAAAACGCAAGAGGACCCACTGAACCTGCACATCTTTCACCTCAACATGCTAGTGATGAAAAACAAATCCAATAAAGATCTTCGGTGGCCACTTTTGGAGTTACTCAAGAGTAGTAAGATTCTACTTACAGTTTAACCCAAGATGCACATCACGTGGCTTGAACTAGCACTCCATTTTCTTGCATGAAACGACCTGGATGCTAGATGCCCCACGTGTCAGCAAAAGGAGGAAGAACTCGACCAAATGTTCTCCACATTTAGACCGGAGGAGTAGGAAACACGGCAAGCCCTGTGCCTACATCATACTACGTACAATCCCACCTCACGCAGTCACGCTGTCACCATATTTCTCGGCCTCCGTGCGACACCTAGCTCTATGTCATGTGGCAACTTCATATAACCGGATGCTGGCTATACTACTACGGCACTAACACTCCAAGAAGTGAGTCGAAAACCATTCATAAATTGAGTTTACGACATGCATATGCAAATGTACCATTCATTACATACAACAAGTCATCAACACACAACGACAACAAGGATACAAGTTGGATTATAGATTAGTTCCAACAAAACATTCTAGAAAATACTAAAGTTTTCATCACACAACAAATAAAAAGCAATGAAATGAACTTCAGCTTAACCAATCCTCGGCGTTGGAAACGCTTGCTTTGAACCAGAAGAGCTTCTCTGGGAAGGGCCAGCTATTGTCAATCTCGAGACCAACGCAGCACTGATCATCGAGGCTGAAGCAGCCTATATCAGGACGCATATTGTGATAGCCATGGTAGGGAACCATAGCAATGTCCAAGGTATAGATACAGTTGCTTCTCATAAATGGTAGTAACGTTGTGTCAACAACAGCTGGATCGCCTTTCACCATCATTGGATAGTTTTGTCCAAGGAAGAGCGAGTTTTCTCCAAGAGTATCAATACTAAATCGGGGAGAAGGTGTTGGCGCTAGCACAGTAGTATCCATCCCAAATACTCTGCAACGGGTGTTGGAATAGGTCCGGAGAGTGCGACCATGGGAGACAACACCTGCTTCCTTAGTAACATCAGTAGTGCCCTGTATACAGACAAGAAGAGGTGATCCATCGGAATAAGTTGCCAGGCGCCACTGAGTATATGGGTCCTCATGCTCGTGATCATCATCATCGTCATCTCCCCCTTGGTTATAAAAGTTTTCAAGTATAGGTGGTGGAATGTTCACAGGACCTTGGAAACACAAGAAGGTTAATTAGTAAAGGGAAACTAGCCAACCCGCATGCATATGGATGAAACAATTATAATTATGGTGGGAGACAAACGTATCGAAAGCACCAGGATTCCATGCAAAAATAGTGCCACGAGTGGTGGCAGCAAACACAAGACCCTCATATTGAATTGCATCACAATACACATCCGTGTATAGAAACTGAGTTTTGAGCCATATCCATCGAGTCAAAGTATGAAGGACGGTAACAAGCTTGTCGAAGATAGCGACAACACAAGCATTCCTATAACCCCAAGAGCGGTCGGGAACTCGACAAATTGCTATCTTCTATAGACGACAGTCACCATGGTCATAGTTGAACATACGTAGAATACCGGTGTGCTCAACCTCTGGGTATTCTGATATTTTTGGAAGTGGAACCCAGTGACGAGTGTACACATTCACAAGTTCCCACTCGCAATTGTACCCAATATAAACAACGCAATCTCCATTTGCGCCTGCCCATGACTTACCATCAAATGATGGCATCTTAACATCACATGTATCATTATCAAGCGACATCAACTTGCACAAGGCGAGGCCTCCGTCGTTCGCGCGCCAGTCAGCTGGGTCACGGCAAAGAAGATAGGGGAGATCAAACCACTCCTGGACCCTTGGGTTCCTTGTAATGATGTCATTAGTTGAGTCGAGAATGGTCTTGAACGAACCTACCATGCTAGCCGAGGTGATGACGTCGCACCGATCAATGAGTTCCTTCACCACGTCATCTTTCAGATCGAGGCAAGAATAACGGGGTCGTTTCCGGCCTGTTCCCTCAATAGAAGATGATCGAACAATGGCAGAAGGAAGGGTGAAGGCAAATGGTGGAGGGAGGAAGAGCATGCGACAACAGTTCCAAACCAAGAGGGAAAGGCAAAGAGGCGATGGACGGTTGCCACGGTACACAAAGAGGCGCCTCGACCTACATAGACGTCCGTTCGGAATTTGTACAAAAGGACTTCCCGTCGTCTCACTAACATGTTGGAACGGGACCACATGTCAACAAAACATGGTGTGTAATTTCTCATGCAAAATGCGATCTGGCCTCGTTGGCCCGAGGTGACGCATTAGTTATCGACCTTTATTTTTTCATGGCATGCCATTCAGTTTTGAAGCACGACTAACTGGTACTGTATGCAGAGCAAATATAAACTACTCTACCACTACTCCACCTCTAGTACTAGTATCAAAAAAGATATATAGGCTGGAGCTTCAGCACTTTCTTGCTAAGGGATGCCCACTTGCTTCTCACACTATCACCCTCTCTCCAGATCTAAAAAAGATGGCCCCTCTCTCCCTCCTCACTGGTGGTCTTAGATCCACCGGGGAACAAAAGGACATGTAGCATTAACGCACTCGTCGTCGGCGAGCGAGGTTACGCACTAACGACAAGGCCGTCCTCTCAGACTTAGCGCCCGCGCGGGATGGCATCCGTCCCCAAGCTCGCTACCGTAGTGTGTGTGGAGAGGCGACGACCACAAGCGAAGCCACTTCCCGCCGACCCTCAGGTATGCTACCTCTTTTTGAACCATACCCTTGTTCTATTGCCCCATGTGCCACGTCGCTGCATGTGGATCTTTTTCCACACCACCATCTTCCCAATTTACTATCCTCTGCTCTGCTGGTCACGCAGATGAAAACCTTAATTTGCACTATTAAAGGAAACCCTACTTCATGCAGACTAATCCATGTCTGGGTTGAATAAGGAAAGGAAGGTAGGAAGTATTGTCCAAGAGACTAGGCATCGAACCCGCATCTAGGTTGAAAAGGGCAAAATCAGTAGCTAAGGAGCGAGTCTCGTGTCTCTTGGTTGAAAAAGAGTGAAAAAGGGTAGAAAGGCATGACAACGCAATAGAGAATGACTAGGTCGATCGGTTTGTTGTCCTCACATAGGAAAAAGGTGGCTAAAGAGAACAAAAATGGGACGTAATCCAATATGCTGCCTGGATATTTGTTGCTCTGGGCACCACTCTATGCGTCCGTGGAGGTACATCATACTGGTGCGCCCACTGTTCGAATGGGCATCCCATGCTCTTATTGCCACTTTTTTGTTGTTAGTATAACACCAGCGGTAAAGTCAAGCCATGCTACCGCTAAAGTGATGCCACATTTAACTAATGCCACATTCAGTCTAATGCCACCGATAAATTTAAGCAATGCCATTTAATGTCACTGGATTATTTCAGGGTTAGCTGTTGATTGTGGATGTATTGAAGATTTTTCAGCTAAGGCATTCTAATATTGTTGCACAGCCAGTATACCAAAGATGAAACTTGTTAGTACCTTGAGAATTTTGCACTGTTAATGCTTATAGATTACATACCTGACATCATGATGTAATGTTAAGTAATTTATTTTTGTACAGTGTCACTGAATTGTCAAGGCCGTGATGGCATTTTATTGTAGTTAAACTGCAGAAAATATGCTTAAAAGAAGAGGAAAGGTCAGGAGTGGTTCACTTTTTAAGAAAAAAAAATATATGCCTTCCTGACATCGGCCGTTGTTGCCTTATTTATTCCTTCAAATAGGTGGTTAGAAACAGTCTTGCTACCTTTTCCCATTAAGAAATTGGAATGCTTATATTTGTGAGTCTATGCTTCAACTAGTGCCACTTTTATAGTAATCACACTTTCAATATCTATGCAAACAGGATGCTCGATTTTAGTGCAGCTGCACAAAAAATCCAAATGGTTCAGCATTAGGAGCATGTTTTCTTCCAAACCTTTATATCCAATTGGTGGCACTATGAGCTATTCATTATGAAGGTACATAGTTTGCTACTATCTTGCTACTCTTTTTGTACTGTCATTAGATAGTAATATTAGTGGTTTGCATGTGAATTTATTGGCAGGGTGGACCTACATTGGAGGTGCAGGACATGATTCAATGATTGGATGCTCAATTTTGGTTGTATCGATTTCACCTCTTCCATCACTACGAACATGGATATCCTTGGTCTGATGAGGAATAGGCTCTATATGTCTACTCTGAACCAGCAAATCAATTCAGTACGAAATTGTCCAGGGCCAAACATGACAATACCGAATTTTCTAGTGCAAAACATGACAGATGCTAAGCGGAAGAGGCGTGTTTAAACCAAAAATACAAGGTGGGTATATGTTTACTAGCTGGTTGATATTTGTAAAGATAGATGTCTGCCCGAACAAACAAAGTGACCGCAATTTTTGTGGAACTGCACAAAATAATAGTAGTCACTGCATGCAGTGTCTCTGGTCGCCGGATTCTCCGCCGGCTGTTGGGGCCCGCCGCCTGGTCTGGTACGGAGCCGACAGGCCGCTCCCACCGCTTGTGGGTCTTGCCGGCTGCTGGTTACTGTACCCATGATGCTAATGACGTGTACTTGGTCAGGGAAGCATGGCTACAGTCTTGTCGACTGGTGGGAGATCACTGTAGCCACTCCCTGTCTTATCTGCTTAATGGCGCACGGACCCCGAGGGAGGAGGGGGCCGCCTGCTGGAGGCCGGCCTTCCTCGGGTCCGACTGGTGAAGCCACCGCCATCCTCCAGGCTCTCGCTGCCCGGTAGGGCCCGCCGCCTGCAAGCCGTACCGACAGCCGTCGTGGGAACAGGGCTCCGCCTGCCTGCAGTGACGTCAGGGGTGGAGTGGCAACAGTGCCGTGCCGGGTGGAGATCTCCTCCTATATGGTGAACTGTGGCCACGCCCGGCCCTGGATACTGGGGTGATGGGCTACACTGTAGCCTCACCCTGTCTTGTCTTCTTAATGGGGACACAGAATCTGAGGGCGCCGGGGGCCGCCTGCTAGGAGCCGGCCTCTCTGGAGGCCACCTACAAGGAGTCGGCCCATCTTGGTGCCGCCTTCTGGAGCTCAGCCGCCTTCTAGCAGCCGACCGCTTGGGCAAGCCGGCCATCAGAAGGTGGCGCTTCATCTTGATGTCCTGAGGGGTGAAGCTGGCCCCGATGTCTTGAATGTTCAAGGACTCGGGTTAGGCTACCTGTGGCCCATTACTCTGACAATAGTCCCCGAAGCTGGTGAGGAGCCGCGGCTGAGGAGCCGACGAGCCTCAGTAGTTTCCTTCCATGGGTGCATTGGACGGAAGCTTCATCCAACTCCCGGCATGCCGCTTGGAGGGAGTCGGCCACGTCCAGACGGATTTGTCTGAAAACTTCGAACGCAACGGCGGGAACCAGGTGTCGTGCTAGATAAGCCTCCAGGCCCGCCGTCTGTCATAGGCACGCCACGTGGCGTCAGCCAGCCGGGCCAGCCTACTAGCCCATGCACGCGATGGGACGTGACAGGAGGCTGGGCCCGCCACTAACGGGCCTCGGCACGCGAGCGGATCCACTGCGGCCGAGGCGGCTGGTTGTGCTTCCTTGCGGAGTTACTGCACGCAGTAACTCGCGCGACAAAAACGGGGACGTGGGGTCGTGGGCATAGTTAATCCCACGATCCCACGCCTCGTCTCCTCGACTTCATAGCCCACTGGCTATAAGTAGGGGGAGCGGCGGAGCACGCGCGCCCTCCTGCCTCTTTCTAGTCTTCTTCTTCTTCCTCTCGCCGCAACGCCCTCGAGCCTCACCAGAGTGCCGCTGCAGCTTCCCGCCGTTAGGCTCCCTCGCCCCAAGCTTCTTGCTCGATCCTGCTCGGTCTCCATGACGCGCGAGAAGGGAGGGGACTGGGATGGCTCGGTGGTGATTGACGACCACCTTACCTTCCTCTGCGCGACACGGCGGCTTCCCGGCCCAGGCTTCGTCAAGGTGCGCGTGCCGCCGAAGAAGGAAATATCGCCGGTGCCGCAAGGAGGCGAGCGGGTCGTCTTCCGCTCGCACTTCCTCTGTGGCTTCGGGCTGCCGGCGAGTGGGTTTCTCCGCTCCTTCATGGAGTTCTACCATCTTTAGCCGCATCACTTGACGCCCAACACTGTGACGCTGCTGTCCGCCTTTGTCACGGAGTGCGAGGGCTACCTCGGCATCCTCCCCACTATAAAGTTGTGGGTGTCGGCGTTCTGGGAACGGGGGTCCCCAGACTTGCCTGCCTGCGGCGTGCGGCGTGGCTCAAAGGGGGGCCCAGCACGGCCCATCTTCATCAACACAGACCCAAGACCTTCGCGAGGGGCCAAGCCTCGCGGGGCGGACGACACGGATCTTCCTCAGGCACGGCCTCATCAGGATGGCTCGCGAGGAGGCAGAGAGATCAAGGCGGGGTACCTCACGAGGTGCCTGTGACGCAAGCCATGACGACCAAGGGCGCCAGGTGGGCGCCAGCCCGCGCTGTGTCCTCCTTTCCTCTTTGGTGCAAAGGGAGCAAGCGCAGGCGAGAGCATCAAGCAAAGGCACCCGTTTCGGTGCAACGATACCAAGACCAGCCCAACGACAGGGAGGAAGTCATTGTGGAGCCCAAGCCAGCGTCACCACTAGAGACTTTGGGAGGCGAGGACCAACTTTAGTCAGGATAAGTGTACCAGATGTTCCCCATCAAAATGGCCAATTGTTGGCGCCCTTCCCGCTCAATATTTTGGAGGAGGCCCAGGGCCTTTGCCTATAAATAGGACTAGCCACCCCCATGGGTAGGGGGGAGATAAGGCATCGAGAGATCGGCCAATCCAGAAACAAGCTAGGGTCGGATCGAGTAGCATCACACACACACAGAGAGAGAGAGAGAGAGAAGGGTGACTGAACTCCTCCTGGCAGTTCATCACCCCAGCTAAGAATAGACCCTCGCGAGGCTGTGCTTCCTTGTATTGCTCATCATCATCAGCCCAAGAGGCAATCCACCACACCACAAACTGGAGTAGCGTATTACACCACAACGGTGGCCCGAACCAGTATAAACCCTGTGTCTCTAGTGCTGTTCTTTCCATAGCTTAGATCTTAACGAGGCGGTGGGGTGCAGGTATGTAGAAGGCGAAATCTCCACACGCACCCCAGTTTTCGAACCTCAAGGGTCTGCCGGAACCCAAAATCCGACATTTGGCGCACCAGGTAGGGGTGCACCGGAGTTTTCCCTTCCGCCACCGCCACGACCTGCCTCACGATGAGTAGCGCGTCGCCCGCTCCGGTCGCCGGTGCCAGCACGGGGGCCAGGGGGCTCCGAGCCCTGGCCCTGGCCCTGCAACGGGTACGATGGCCAGACAAGTTCAAACCAACGACGCCGCCGCGCTATAGCAGCACGACTGATCCGCTGGCCTTCTTGCTGGCGTACGAGGAGGCCATCCTCGAAGCTGGAGGTGATGATAGGGTCATGGCCAGCTGGTTTCCCATGGCCCTCACCGGCGCTCCGCGCGCATGGCTGCTCCACCTGCCGGCAGCCTTCGTGGCCTCTTGGGAGGAGCTCCGCGGCCTCTTCCTCGCCCACCATGCTACACCAACACCCCCGGTCGTCGCGGCCCTCCTGGGCGGATCGTAGGCGCCGCCTACAAGTCACCACGTCAAGCCATTCATTCGCCGGGTCAGCGTCGCTTCCACGTGGCAGGGGGCTCTCCCGGACCGGGCGGCGCCCAAGGCCGGCCTGACCTTCAGCCCGGAGGACCACCCCTCCAACTCGGCCTGCTCGGGTGCGCTTCCCATGCTGTGCACCCCCACCATCTGCCAGGTGGCCGTCACCAGAACTCTCATCGATGGCGGCGCGGGTCTCAGTGTGCTCTCGGTTGAGGCCTTCGACCTCCTCTGCATACCCTTGGAACGGCTGCAACCCAGCCGGCCCTTCTCAGTTGTTGGGGGCGGGTCATCCGGCTCCTTGGGACAGATCCGGCTCCCAGTAACCTTCGGCACCTACGACAACTTCTGCATGGAGCTGGTCAACTTCGACATCGCCCCCATCGGCCTCCCATACAACGCCATCCTCGGCTACCCAGCGCTGGCCCAGTTCATGGCCGCGATGTACCCGGCGTACAACCTCATGAAGATGCCCGGGAGCAGCGGTGTCCTATCCGTGCACGGGGACACCGGAGACGCGCTGCGAGTGCTCAAGCTCACCTTCAAGACGGCGGCGTCGGCACAGCCCGCCGACTCGGAGACCCCCGAGCCCAAGGGGGCTACACCCGCCAAGAAGAAACAGTTGTTCACCCAAGACAAGGCAGAAACCAAGCAGATACCCATCGATGAGGACGGGTCCACCAACGCCACTTTCACCATAAGCGCCAACCTCGAGCCCGAGCAGGAGGAGGCCCTGGTCAAGTTCCTGCGCGTGAAAAAGAAGGTATTCGCTTGGGAGCCCGACCAGTTGGCAGGGATCCCTAGGAGCGTGATCGAGCATCACCTCAACGTGTGCCCCAACGTGCGCCCTGTGAAGCAGAAGGCAAGGCGGTAGTCCACAGAAAAGCAGGCCTTCATCGTCCAAGAGACCCGCAAACTAGAGGCCGCTGGGGTCATCCGCGAGGTCCGATACCCGGATTGGTTGGCCAACCCTGTCGTTGTGCCAAAGAAGGGAGGGAAGGAGCGCATGTGTGTCGACTTCACCAACCTCAACAAGGCCTGCCCGCAAGATCCGTTCCCGCTCCCCCGCATCGACCAGATCGTTGATTCCACCGCAGAATGCAACCTGCTATGCTTCTTGGATGCCTTCTCTGGGTATCATCAGATCAAGATGGCGGTAGAAGACGTCGAAAAGACAGACTTCCTAACCCCGTGTGGGGTGTACTGCTACACATGCATGCCATTTGGGCAGCGTAACGCAGGAGCGACCTTTCAGCGGCTGATGCACATCACCTTGGGCCCGCAACTTGGGAAGAATGTTGAGGCTTACGTCGATGACATTGTGGTGAAGTCTCGGGAGGCTAGGACCCTGATACAAGACCTGGAGGAAACCTTCGCGAGCCTCAATGCAGTGAACCTGCGGCTCAACCCAGAGAAGTATGTGTTCGGAGTCCCCTTGGGTAAGCTCTTGGGTTTCCTCGCATCCCACCGAGGCATCGAGGCTAACCCGGAAAAAGTCAAAGCGGTCGAGGACATGAGCCCCCCAAAGACCCTCAGAGAAATGCAGAAGCTCACTGGGCGCGTGACCGCGCTAGGGCGCTTCATCTCCAAGTTGGGGGAGCGAGCGCTGCCCTTCTTCCAGCTAATGAAGAAAAAGGGGCCCTTTGAATGGACTGAAGAGGCCGATAAGGCGTTCCAAGATCTCAAGAGATACCTGACCAGCCCTCCGGTCATGGTAGCTCCGTGCCCTCAAGAGCCCCCGGTGCTTTACCTCGCCGCCAATCCCTACTCCGCCAGCGCAGCCCTGGTGGCGGTTAGGGAGGAGCGTCGAATCAGAACCACAGCAGCAACCCGGGACAAGGCAAAACAGGAACAAGGAAGGCCCATAGAAACCGCCACCGCGGCTAGGGAGGATCAGCTGCCGCAGAGGAGTGCACCGGAGGCGGAAGAGGCCCCTCTCCCAGATGGCCAGCCTCCGGAAGCCTCATCACCTCAGGAGGCGCCATGGTCTCCGGAGGGCGCCACCAGCACTGACGCACCCAACCTCGTTGATCACCTAGTGTACTTCGTCAGCACGGTGTTGCGGGACGCGAGGGCACGGTACCCCATGCCTCAGAAGCTCCTCCTCGCGCTACTGGTGGCCTCGCGCAAGCTGCGGCACTATTTTCAGGGTCACCCTATCAAGGTCGTCTCGTCATACCGCTTGGAAAGAGTGCTCAGGAGCCCTAACTCAGCCGGGAGGGTCGCTGAGTGGAACATAGAACTGCAAGCGTTTCAGCTCGAATTCAGCACGACCAGAGTCATCAAGGGAGCAACATTAGCAGATTTTGTGGCAGAATGGACGGAGGCACCAGGCCTCAAGGCCGACGAGGATCGATCTCTCTCCCCGGGAAGCGAGGCGCCGGAAGGCTGGGTCATGTACTTTGATGGGGCGTTCTCCAGGCATGGCGCTGGGGCTGGGGCGGTGCTCATATCGCCCACTCAGGACAAGCTCTACTACGCTGTACATCTCTGTTTCCAGCGAGGTGAAAAGGTCTCCAACAACATAGCGGAGTATGAAGGTCTAATAGCGGGCTTGAAGGCCACAGCTGCCCTGGGGGTGAAACGCCTCACCATCAAGGGCGATTCATAGCTCCTTGTCAATTTCTCCAACATGGTGTACGAGCCGAAAGATGAGCACATGGAAGCTTACCTTGCGGAGGTCCGCAGGATGGAGAAGCAGTTCTGGGGGTTGGAGTTGCAACATGTGCCCCGTGGCACCAATCAGGAGGCCGACGACATCACCAGACGGGCGTCCAGGCGGTTACCTCAGGAGCCTGGCGTCTTCGAGGAGCGGCTCTTCAAGCCCTCAGCCCTGCCGTCAGTGTCAAACACGGCTCAGCCTCGGGAGGAGCTCCCCCAGCCACCCGCCTCAGGAGCCCCGGTCTGTGGCCTGGCCTCGAGAGCACGCCTGCTCCTGACGATGGAGCCTCAGGAGGGGTGCTGGATCACGGAGCTCCGGAGTTACTTAACACAAGGGACCCTGCCGGAGAAGGAGGAGGAAGCGGAGCGTGTGGCACGGCTGGCCACGGCACACTGCATCAAGGATGGAGAGCTCTACCGGAAGCGACCAAACGATGTATCCCTGCGCTGCATCTCCAGGGAGCAAGGAAAGGAACTGCTGGAAGATATACACGGCGGAGACTGTGGGCATCATTCATCATCACGGACCCTCGTCGGCAAGGCGTTCCGCAGTGGGTTTTATTGGCCCACCGCACTCAATGACGCTGCCGAACTGGTGAAGGCTTGTGAGGCCTGCCAGTTCCATGCCAAGCAGATCCATCAGCCGGTAGGAGGCCTGCAGACTATACCCCTTTCGTGGCCATTCGCAATCTCGGGGCTGGACATCTCGGGCCCATTTCCTCGGGCGCCAGGGGGCTACCGCTACCTCTACGTCGCCGTGGACAAGTTCACCAAGTGGGCTGAAGTAGAGGCCGTCCGCACCATCCCCGCGGGTTTCGCGGTCAAGTTCATCAGGGGCATTGTGAGCCGGTTCGGGGTGCCGAACCGCATCATCACAGACAACAGTTCGCAGTTCACCAGTAACCTCTTCAAAACATACTGTGCTAAACTTGGAACGCAGATATGCTACGCTTCGGTGGCACCCCCCCGAAGCAACGACCAGGCCGAGCGAGCCAACGCAGAGATCCTAAGGGGCCTCAAGACCAGGACGTTCAAGAAGAAGTTGGAGGCCTGCGGTAGAGGTTGGTATGATGAGCTTCAGTCCGTGTTGTGGTCCATCCGCACAACCGCGACCAAGCCGACTGGAGAGACCCCGTTCTTCCTGGTCTATGGAGCTGAAGCGGTCCTCCCTCTCGAGGTCAGACGTCGCTCCGCATGGGTCCTGGCGTTCGACGAGGCGCAGCAGGACGCCATGCAGGGGATGGACCTCATGCTGGGGGAGGAACGTCACCGAGAAGCCGCGCTGCGAGCGGCGAGGTACCAACAAGCACTGCAACGATATCACTGCCGCAACATCTGCCCCAGAACTCTCGAGGTAGGAGACCTCGTGCTCCAGGGAGGGACTGCACAAGCTCTCTCCCATGTGGGAGGGCCGGTTCAAGGTTGTTCATGTTTTCAGGCCTGGCTCCGCGCGCTTGGAGACTCAGGAGGGGGTGCCGGTCCAGAACGCATGGAACATCCAGCACCTCCGGAGGTTCTACCCCTAAAAAGGCCCCGAGCCTGTGAAGAAGGAGAATGCCTGTGAAGAATATCCTTTTTGGAAAAGGCCCAGAGCCTGTGAAGAAGGCGAATGCCTGTGAAGATTATCCTTTTTGGAAAAGGCCCAGAGCCTGTGAAGAAGGCGAATGCCTGTGAAGATTATCCTTTTTGGAAAAGGCCCGGAGCCTGTGAAGAAGGCGAATGCCTGTGAAGATTATCCTTTTTCAAAAAGTCCCAGAGCCTGTGAAGAAGGCGAATGCCTGTGAAGATTATCCTTTTTGGAAAAGGCCCAGAGCCTGTGAAGAGGGCAAATGCCCGTGAAGCTTGCTTCCCCCAAGGAAGGCCCAGAGCCTGTGAAAAAGGCCAACGCCTGTGAAGCTCGCCACCCGTGACACTCTCACGTAATAATGAGTTGGGGATGTACACGCCCCGGAGTCTCAGGAGCGCCGGCCTCAGGCCCTGGGGCTCCCTCCCACGCCCAGTGGCAACACTTAGCTCCGCGCTGGTGAGAAGACATCGAAGACTAGATTAGGTGCCGGACGCGGCTTTTTCATTTGCTTTCCGCAGTTGGCTTGTTCATTCTCATTCGAAGTTTTGTTGAAGTTGTTACCGTCTTTGACTTGAGGTTCTTTGCCTTTTCACTCTCCTGCCTCGATTTCTCTTATGCAAGGCCTCGCGAGGGGGGCAGCCGAGTGCCCTCGTGAGTGTTTCTGTCCTAGTCGTTCAAAGGTTCCGCGACCTGGGTCCATTACAGGAGCACCCCTCCAGTCCGTGCCACACGGGCACCGCGACACGAACACAGGGACTGGGTCGGTCGCCCCCCCACGGCTGGGGCCGGGAACTATCCACGCGCGGGCACGTAGCCGGAAGGCACGATAACGGAAGCAAAGCGATGATTAACAGCAATAACCCAAACACGCCCCCGCAGGGCTCCACGCTACTGTCTTTTTACGTAGGAAAAAGGAAAAGAAAGAGCAAATCAGGCGCAGCTCGCCTCACACCGGCCTACAAGGAAGACTCGAGCTGCCTCCGGGGCTCAAGCAGACTCCCTCTCGCGCTTCATCGAGGCGCGATGGCGAGCAGACGCGCTACCACCCCCCAAACATGTACGACGACGTGGAGGCTGACCGCGGCCACTGCTAGAAGAGTAGCCACCTGAAGAAGAACCAATGAAGCTTGGGGAACCCTGAGCGCCGCCAATCACGCGAGCGTTGTCCTCTCCATCATCGCCGGGGCTGGGTCCCCGGTCACGGTCGTCGTCCTCAGGGCAGCACCCTGCGCGGCGACCATCTTCCCCAAACACCCTCACATAGAGGGTGGCATCGCCGTCAAACTTGAAGTGCAGGGTGCACCGACGGCTCAGGCCACGCGCGCGGGCAAACATCTGCCAACCGCGGGTCAAGGCCAGACTCCCGGCTGCGGAGACCTCCAGTGAAGCCCATGAGGCCCGGCTGCAGCAGCCGTCTGCCTGAAGTAAGAGGCCGCCCAGGGCGCCGGCCGGGAGCTCGCCAAGGAGGAAGCGAGGAAGTTGAAGCCGGGCGCAAGTCGGCTCCGCCAACCACACAACGAACTCCGGCATCACCTCTGCAGCGCGAAAGCGCGGCCTAGGGGAATGCGCGACCGAAGCGCGCCCCCCGGCCGCAGCTGTCCGCCCGTCACCATGCTGAAAATCATCTCCATGGCCGCGGGGAGCTGCCGTGGTGGCCACATGATGTTTGCGAGGGCGCCCTCGGCCGCGCTTGGGCGGGGGAGAGGCAGGCTCAACCTGGCGAGCCTTCCCCTTCTCTGCGGCCGAGAACCTCCTCGATGGAGCCATGAAGAAGAAGGAGAAGCAAGGGGGATGAACTGGAAGGGCGCGCGCCGCTCCGTACTTATAGCCGACGAGGGCCAACCATCAGCCTCCACGATCGCAAGTAATCATGACCCGCTTTGCATGCAGGGACTTGTCCAATCCGTGCAGTTGCCGAGGCGTCGTGGGGAAGTGGAGACACCCACGACCAATCAACCGCCACGCGGTGCCCAAGGCCGTAGGCTGTTAGGGCCCGCGGCGCTTCGCCCTTGCCCTTTCGCCTCCCTGCACGGCCAAGTCCAGGCGCGCCTTGGGCCCGGGGGCTACTGTCGGCGTTCTGGGAACGGGGGTCCCCAGACTTGCCTGCCTGCGGCCTGCGGCGTGGCTCAAAGGGGGGCCCAGCACGGCCCATCTTCATCAACACAGACCCAAGACCTTCGCGAGGGTCCAAGCCTCGCGGGGCGGACGACACGGAGCTTCCTCAGGCACGGCCTCATCAGGCTGGCTCGCGAGGAGACGAAGAGATCAAGGCGGGGTACCTCACGAGGTGCCCGTGACGCAAGCCATGACGACCAAGGGCGCCAGGCGGGCGCCAGCCCGCGCTGTGTCCTCCTTTCCTCTTTGGTGCAAAGGGAGCAAGCGCAGGCGAGAGCATCAAGCAAAGGCACCCGTTTCAGTGCAACGAGACCAAGACCAGCCCAACGGCAGGGAGGAAGTCATTGTGGAGCCCAAGCCAGCGTCACCACCAGAGCCTTTGGCAGGCGAGGACCAACTTTAGTCAGGATAAGTGTACCAGATGTTCCCCTTCAAAATGGCCAATTGTTGGCGCCCTTCCCGCTCAATATTTTGGAAGAGGCCCAGGGCCTTTGCCTATAAATAGGACTAGCCACCCCCATGGGTAGGGGGGAGATAAGGCATCGAGAGATCGGCCAATCCAGAAACAAGCTAGGGTCGGATCGAGTAGCATGACGCAGAGAGAGAGAGAGAGAAGGGTGACTGAACTCCTCCTGGCAGTTCATCGCCCCAGCTAAGAACAGACCCTCGCGAGGCTGTGCTTCCTTGTATTGCTCATCATCATCAGCCCAAGAGGCAATCCACCACACCACGAACTGGAGTAGGGTATTACACCACAACGGTGGCCTGAACCAGTATAAACCCTGTGTCTCTGGTGCTGTTCTTTCCATAGCTTAGATCTTAGCGAGGCGGTGGGGTGCAGGTAGGTAGAAGGTGAAATCTCCACGCGCACCCCAGTGTTCGAACCTCAAGGGTCTGCCGGAACCCGAAATCTGACAGTGGGGGGCCTTCTTCTACACCAAACTGGGCACCTCCGCTAAGGAGAAGGCGACCCATTGCGGTTCCTTCGTCGTGGTGCGCCGGCCGTCAGCGAAGAATGCCTTCCGCGCCATCAAGCTGTCGCAGTTGGTGAAACTGTGGTAGAAATCATATTTCTATGTGGAGAACGTCGACCCAGTGATCGACTTCATCAACTTGCCGCCCTACGAAGCCGGCCCTCCGGCCGAGCCTTGGGACAACTTGGGCTATAAGCCGAAGCCCATATCGGCCGACAACGCCGCCGCCATCAGCCGGCTCCGGGTGCTGACAGAGGCGGAGGGCATCGTGGCATCTAACCTGCTGGTCACCTTTGTCGAGCGTCGGGTTCTCCCGCTCCAAGGCCGGCCTCATCTGATCTGTCGAATGAACGGGCACCGCGATCCGAGCCAGATGTGCACGAGGGACATGCTGATAACCCACAAGTATAGGGGATCGCAACAGTTTTCAAGGGTAGAGTATTCAACCCAAATTTATTGATTCGACACAAGGGGAGCCAAAGAATATTCTCGAGTATTAGCAGCTAAGTTGTCAACTCAACCACACCTAGAAACTTAGTATCTGCAGCCGAGTGTTTAGTAGCAAAGTAATATGATAGTGATGGTAACGGTAACAAAAGTAAAAAAAGCAAAAGTAATATTTTTGGTATTTTGTAGTGATTGTAACAGCAACAACAGGAAAGTAAACAAGCGTAAACCAGTATATGGAAAGCTCATAGGCATCGGATCGTTGATGGATAATTATGCCAAATGCGGTTCATCATGTAACAGTCATAACCTAGGGTGACACAGAACTAGCTCCAATTCATCAATGTAATGTAGGCATCTATTCCAAATATAGTCATACGTGCTTATGGAAAAGAACTTGCATGACATCTTTTTTCCTACCCTCCCGTGGCAGCGGGGTCCTAATGGAAACTAAGGGATATTAAGGCCTCCTTTTAATAGAGAACCGAAACAAAGCATTAGCACATAGTGAATACATGAACTCCTCAAACTATGGTCATCACCGGGAGTGGTCTCGATTAATGTCACTTCGCGGTTGCCGGATCATAACACATAGTAGGTGACTATATACTTGCAAGATAGGATCAAGAACTCACATATATTCATGAAAACATAATAGGTTCAGATCTGAAATCATGGCACTCGGGCCCTAGTGACAAGCATTAAGCATAGCAAAGTCATAGCAACATCAATCTCAGAACATAATGGATACTAGGGATCAAAACCTAACAAAACTAACTCGATTACATGATAGATCTCATCCAACCCATCACCGTCCAGCAAGCCTACAATGGAATTACTCAGCACGGCGGTGAGCATCATGAAATTGGTGATGGAGGATGGTTGATGATGAAGACGGCGACGAATCCCCCTCTCCGGAGCCCCGAACGGACTCCAGATCAGCCCTCCCGAGAGGTTTTAGGGCTTGGCGGCGGCTCCGTATCGTAAAACGCGATGATTTCTTCTCTCCTATTTTTTCTCCCCGAAAGCAAATATATAGAGTTGGAGTTGGCGTCGGAAGGTCTCCAGGGGGCCCACGAGGTAGGGGGCGCGCCCTATGGGGGGGCGCCACCCACCCTCGTGGATAGGGTGTGGGCCCCCTGGTCTTCATCTTTGGCGAGGATTTTTTATTATTTTTTATAAGATATTCCGCGGAGTTTCAGGTCATTCCGAAGACTTTTGTTTTCTGCACATAAAACAACATCATGGAAATTCTGCTGAAAACAGCGTCAGTCCGGGTTAGTTCCATTCAAATCTTGCAAGTTAGAGTCCAAAACAAGGGCGAAAGTGTTTGGAAAAGTAGATACGATGGAGACGTATCAACTCCCCCAAGCTTAAACCCTTGCTTGTCCTCAAGCAATTCAGTTGACAAACTGAAAGAGAAAAAGAAAGAATTTTACAAACTTTGTTTGCTCTTGTTGTGAATATGTCAAGCTAGCTTTCAGGTTTTCAGCAAATACTATGACTAACCACATTTGCAATAATTCTCAGGTCTCATGATCACTCATATCAATAGCATAATCAACTAGCGATTCATAATAATAAATCTCGGATGACAACACTTTCTCAAAACAATCATAATATGATATAATATGATGGTATCTCGCTAGCCCTTTCTGAGACCGCAAAACATAAATGCAGAGCACCTTTAAAGATCAAGGACTGAGTAGACATTGTAATTCATGGTAAAAGAGATCCAATCATAGTCATACCCAATATAGGTTAATAGTGATGAATGCAAATGATAGCTGTGCTCTCCAGCTAGTGCTTTTTAATAAGAGTGTGATGACTCAACATAAAAGTAAATAGATAGGCCCTTCGCAGAGGGAAGCAGGGATTTGTAGAGGTGTCAGAGCTCGGTTTTGAAATAGAGATAAATAATATTTTGAGTGATATACCTTCATTGTCAACATAACAACTAAGAGATGGCGATATCCTCCGTGCTACACACATTATAGGCGGTTCCCAAACAGAATGGTAAAGTTTATACTCCCCTCCACCAACAAGCATCAATCCATGGCTTGCTCGAAACAACGAGTGCCTCCAACTAACATCAGGTCCCAAGGGGAGTTTTGTTTGCAATAAATTTTGATTTAGTTTGCATAAAGCATGGGATTGGGCATCCCGGTGACTAGCCATTTTCTCGTGAGTGAGGAGCGGAGTCCACTCCTCTTGAGAATAACCCGACTAACATGGAAGATAAGGGCAGCCTTGGTTGATACATGAGCTATTCGAGCATACAAAACAAAATGTTTATTTGAAGGTTTAGAGTTTGGCACATACAAATTTACTTGGAACGGCAGGTAGATACCGCATATAGGAAGGTATAGTGGACTCATCTGGAATAACTTTGGGGTTTAAGGGATTGGCTGCACAAGCAGTATTCCCGCTTAGTACAGGTGAAGGCTAGCAAAAGACCAGGAAGCGACCAACTAGAGAGCGACAACAGCCATGAACATGCATTAAAATTAATAAACATTGGATGCAAGCATGAGTAGGATATAATCCACCATGAACATAAATATCGTGAAGGCTATGTTGATTTGTTTCAACTACATGTGTGAACATGTGCCAAGTCAAGTCACTTAAATCATTCAAAGGAGGATACCACCCCACTATACCACATCATAACCATCTTAATAGCATGTTGGCACGCAAGGTAAACCATTATAACTCATAGCTAATCAAGCATGGCACAAGAAACTATGTTTTCTAATTGTCATTGCAAACATGTTTATTCATAACAAGCTGAATCAAGAACGATGAACTCATCATATTTACAAAAACAAGAGAGGTCGAGTTCATACTAGCTTTTCTCATCTCAGTCGGTCCATCATATATCATCATAATTGCCTTTCACTTGCACGACCGAACGATGTGAATAATAATAAGAGTGCACGTGCATTGGACTAAGCTGGAATCTGCGAGCATTCAATAAACAGGAGAAGACAAAGCAATATGGGCACTGGGTTAAATCAATAATAATGCATATAAGAGCCATTTTAACAATTTCATCATGGTCTTCTCCTATCGACCCCCAAAGAAAAGAAAAGAAATAAAACTATTTACACGGGAAAGCTCCCAACAAGCAAAAGAAGAACGGGAAATATTTTTGGGTTTTCTTTTTAATTATTACTACTATAGCAGAAAAATAAACTAATACTAATTTTTTTGTTTTTTCTTAAGCTTTATCGAACACACAAGAAGAAAGCAGGAAAAAGAAAATAAACTAGCATGGATATTACAGTGAAAGGGTATGGGCACCGACATCTAGCAATGAGTGTGTGTGAACATAAATGTAATGTCGGTGAGAAATACGTACTCCCCCAAGCTTAGGCTTTTGGCCTAAGTTGGTTTATTGCCAGGGATAGCCTGGCGGATACCCGTAGGTGTAGCTGGGGTCGTACTACGACGAAGAGTAGTTGGGGTTGTACTGTGATGTAGCACCTATCGCCTCCTGAGCTGCAGCATGGAGTCGGGTTGCCTCTGCTCCCCTCTCGTGCTCATCTACCTCCTCCCTGGTAATAGTATATCTTCGTTTTGTCTGAGAATCAAAGAAGGCAGGAGCAGGAAGAGTAATACGAACAACATGCCGTTTGTTAAAGATTAGTCGATACTAGAGAGGTGGTTCAGTCCTCTCGACAAACTGGTGAGAAACCATAGAATCAAAATCTAAATAAGTAGGAGGCAACTCCATATCTCCCTCACGAACGTCTGTCTCAAGAAAATTAGCTAAGCGGGTTGCATAAATTCCTCCAAAGAAATCTCCATTATATCTATTATGATGCAACCTACGACCTACAATGGCTCCCATATGATAAGATTGGTCTCCTAACACAGCAGTCCTGAGAATGCTAAGGTCAGGGACACACATATGACATGCTTCATCCTTAGCATTTATGCATCTACCTATGAAGAGAGCAAAATAATGTATAGCAGGAAAGTGAATGCTCCCTATGGTAGCTTGCGTTATATCTCTAGATTCCCCTATAGTTATACTAGCAAGAAAGTTTCTAAATTCAGATTTAGGGGGATCCCTAACACTACACCATTGTGGAAGTTTGCAAGCAAAAGTAAAATCCTCTAAGTCCATGGTATAAGATTTATCATAAAGAACAAACATGACTGAAGGAGAATTACGCGAAGATGAAAACTCAAACCTCCTCACAAATGAACTAGTGAGATCATGATACTGGGGACATTTGTCTGCCTCAAAGTCCACAAGACCGGAGTTACACAAATATGCGTTAAATTCTTCTTTAATTCCTGCACGATCCATAAAATTTTCCGAAGGCCACTCACAAGGCCGCACTAGAGCGTCTCTTGGTGGTTCCTTGTTAGCATCACACATAGCAAGCCTGGGTGCTTGCTTCTTAGAAGAACCACCTTGGAACATCTTCCTAAACATATTGTTTTTCTCTAAAAAAATTCCAAAATTTTTAGTAACTTCAAACAAGAGCGAACAAAGCTCAACAAAATTGGTAGCAACTACTCCTACAAGTGCCTAGAGCCTATATCAAGCATTAGAACTACTTGGAACCATATAAATTTGACATGCAAGCTCAAGAACATGGTCACCTATGCAGCACAAATTTTCCAAAGAATAAAGCACTAGAACAAAAACTAATTGGACCAATGGAGGAGTCACACACCAAGAAACAATCTCCCAAGCAGTTTTGCGAGAGGTGCTTTGAGCAAGGAGATCGAAAATCGCAGCAAAGTGAGCTAGAACTCGTGCTTGAGCTGGTTATTTGAGTTTGTGGGAGGAAGAAGAAGAGGATGGGTGCAGGAATAAGTCAAGGAGGGCCACCATGGGCCCACGAGGCAGGGGGCGCGCCTAGGGGGGTAGGGCGCGCCCTCCAGCCTCGTGGCCAGGTGGCAGCTCCCCCCGCGGTGATTTTTGCACCATAAATCCTCAAATATTCCCGAAAAAATCATATTAAATTGGCATGGCATTCTGAGGACTTTTATTTTCTGGGTATTTTTATATTGCACGGATAAGTCAGGAAATAGACAAAAAAATACTATTTTTACTTTAATTCAACTAAATAACAGAAAGTATAGAGAGGGTATAGAAGGTTGTGCTTCTAGTTTCATCCGTCTCATGCTCATCAAAAGGAATCCACTAACAAGGTTGATCAGGTCTTGTTAACAAACTCATTCCGATTAACATGGAACCGGAGAAATTTCGAATAACACTATGTCACCTCAATGGGGATATGCACATCCCCAATAATAAGAATATCATATTTCTTCTTGACAGTAGGAAGAGGAAATTCAAAACCTCCAAATATAATCGATGGAATCTTTCCAATAGAGTTGATACTATGAACTTGAGGTTGATTCCTCGGAAAGTGTACCGTATGCTCATTACCATTAACATGAAATGTGACATTGCCTTTTTGCAATCAATAACAGCCCTTGAAGTATTCAAAAAAGGTCTTCCAAGAATAATAGACATACTATCGTCCTCGGGAATATCAAGAATAACAAAGTCCGTTAAAATAGTAACGTTTGCAACCACAACAGGCACATCCTCACAAATATCGACAGGTATAGCATTGGATTTATCAGCCATTTGCAAAGATATTTCAGTAGGTGTCAACTTATTCAAATCAAGTCTACGATATAAAGAGAGAGTCATAACACTAACACTGGCTCCAATATCACATAAAGCAATTTTAACATAATTTCTTTCAATGGAGCATGGTATAGTAGGTACTCCTGCATGTTTCTTTGGTATTCCACCTTTAAAAGTATAATTAGCAAGCATGGTGGAAATTTCAGCTTCCGGCATCTTTCTTTTATTAGTAATGATATCCTTCATATACTTAGCATAAGGATTAGTTTTGAGCATATCAGTCAATCGCATATGCAAAAAGATAGGTTGAATCATTTCAGCAAAGTGCTCAAAATCCTCATCATCCTTTTTCTTGGATGGTTTGGGAGGAAAAGGCATGGGTTTCTGAACCCAAGGTTCTCTTTCTTTACCATGTTTCCTAGCAACAAAATCTCTCTTATCATAACGTTGATTCTTTGATTGTGGGTTATCAAGATCAACAACACGTTCAGTTTCTACATCATTATCATTACTAGGTTGAGCATCATCATGAACATCATCATTACCATTTTCACTAGGTTCATGTTCATTACCAAATTGTGTTTCAGCATCAGACATAGAGATATCATTTGGATTATCAGGTGTTTCAGCAATAGATTCACTAGAAGTTTGCAAAGTCCTATCATTTTTCTTTTTCTTCCTTTTAGAAGAACTAGGTACATCTATATTATTTCTCTGAGAATCTTGCTCAATTCTCTTAGGGTGGCCTTCAGGATACAAAGGTTCCTGAGACATTCTACCAGTTCTAGTAGCCACTCTAACAACATAATCATTTTTCTTACTATTCATTTCATTGGGCAAATCATTCTGAGCCTTAAGTATTTCTTCTACTTGAGTGGTAACCATAGAAGCATGTTTGCTAACAAGTTTAAGTTCACCTCTAATATTAGCCATATACTCACCCAAGTGTTTAATCATATCGGAATCTTATTTCAATTGTCTACCAAAATAAGCATTAAAATTTTCTTGTTTGACAATAAAATTATCAAACTCATCAAAGCATTGTCTAGCAGTTTTAGTAGGAGGGATTTCAGCTTTATCATATCTATAGAGATAATTTACCTTTACTACCTGTGTTGGGTTATCGGGATCAGGAGGTTTTTCAATAAATAAAGGATTAAGATCATATGTTTCTTCAACAGGCAGTAAATTAAGACCATGTATTTATTCAATAGGAGGTAAATTCTTAACATCTTCAGCTTTAATACCTTTTTCTTTCATAGATTTCTTTGCCTCTTGCATATCTTTGGGACTGAGAAATAGAACACCTCACTTCTTCGGAGTTGGTTTTGGAATAGGCTCGGTAATTGGAGCAGGAGCTGGCTCAGGAGGTGCCCAATTATTTTCATTTGTCAACATATTATTCAATAGAATTTCAGCTTCATTCGGTGTTCTTTCCCTGAAAAGAGAACCAGCACAACTATCCAGGTAATCTCTGGAAGCATCGGTTAGTCCATTATAAAAGATATCAAGTATTTCTTTTTTCTTAAGAGGATGATCAGGCAAAGCATTAAGTAACTTGAGAAGCCTCCGCCAAGCTTGTGGGAGACTCTCTTCTTTAATTTGCACAAAGCTGTATATTTCCTTTAAAGCAGCTTGTTTCTTATGAGCAGGGAAATATTTAGCAGAGAAGTAATAAATCATATCCTGGGGACTACGTACACAAACAGGATCAAGAGAATTAACCCATATCTTAGCATCACCCTTTAATGAGAACGGGAATATTTTAAGTATATAAAAGTAGCGAGATCTCTCATCATTAGTGAACAGGGTGGCTATATCATTTAATTTAGTAAGATGTGTCTCAACGGTTTCAGATTCAAAACCATGAAAAGGATCAGATTCGACCAAAGTAATTATATTAGGATCAACAGAGAATCCATAATCCTTATCGGGAACACAAATAGGTGAAGTAGAAAAGCAGGATCATGCCTCATTTTATCTCTAAGTGATTCTTTGTTCCATTTAGCTATTAACCTTCTAAGATCATCGTTATTGTTGCAAGCTAAAATAGCAGCAGAAGACTCTTTATCAAAAATATAACCTTCGGGAATAACAGGCCTATCCTCATCATCATTTCATCATAATTATCATATTCAATAATTTCTTTCTCTAGCCCTAGCAATTTGTTCATCAAAAAATTCACTAAGGGGCACATTAGTATCAAGCATAGAAGTAGTTTCATCATAAGTATCATGCATAGCAGAAGTAGCATCATCAATAACATGCGACATATCGGAACGAATAGCAGAAGTAGGTTTAGGTGTCGCAAGCTTACTCATAACAGAAGGTGAATCAAGTGCAGAACTAGATGGCAGTTCCTTACCTCCCCTCGTAGTTGAGGGATAAAATTTTGTTTTCTCGTATTTCAAGTTCTTCATAGTGTCCAACAGATATAAATCCCAAGTGACTCAAAGAATAGAGATATGCTCCCCGACAACGGCGCCAGAAAAAGGTCTTGGCAACCCACAAGTATAGGGGATCACAACAGTTTTCGAGGGTAGAGTATTCAACCCAAATTTATTGATTCGACACAAGGGGAGCCACAAAATATTCTCAAGTATTAGTAGCTGAGTTGTCAATTCAACCACACCTGGAAACTTAGTATCTCCAGCAGAGTGTTTAGTAGCAAAGTAATATGATAGTGATGGTAACGGTAACAAAGAAAAGAAAGCAAAAGTAATATTTTTGGTATTTTGTAGTGATTGTAACAGTAACAACAAGAAAGTAAACAAGCGTAAACCAGTATATGGAAAGCTCGTAGGCATCAGATTGGTGATGGATAATTATGTTGGATGCGGTTCATCATGTAACATTCATAACCTAGGGTGACACAGAACTAGCTCCAATTCATCAATGTAATGTAGGCATGTATTCCAAATATAGTCATACGTGCTTATGGAAAAGAACTTGCATGACATCTTTTGTCCTACCCTCCCGTGGCAGCGGGGTCCTAATGGAAACTAAAGGATATTAAGGCCTCCTTTTAATAGAGAATCGGAACAAAGCATTAGCACATAGTGAATACATGAACTCCTCAAACTATGGTCATCACCGGGAGTGGTCCCGATTACTGTCACTTTGGGGTTGCCGGATCATAACACATAGTAGGTGACTATAGACTTGCAAGATAGGATCAAGAACTCACATATATTCATGAAAACATAATAGGTTCAGATCTGAAATCATGGTACTCGGGCCCTAGTGACAAGCATTAAGCATAGCAAAGTCATAGCAACATCAATCTCAGAACATAATGGATACTAGGGATCAAACCCTAACAAAACTAACTCGATTACATGATAGATCTCATCCAAGCCATCACTGTCCAGCAAGCCTACGATGGAATTACTCAAGCACGGCGGTGAGCATCATGAAATTGGTGATGAGGGATGGTTGATGATGACGACGACGACGAATCCCCCTCTTCGGAGCCCCTAACGGACTCCAGATCAGCCCTCCCGAGAGGTTTTAGGGCTTGGCGGTGGCTCCGTATCATAAAACGTGATGATTTCTTCTCTCCTATTTTTTTCTCCCTGAAAGCAAATATATAGAGTTGGAGTTGGCGTCGGAAGGTCCCCAGGGGGCCCACGAGGTAGGGGGGCGCGGCCTGGGGGGGCACCCTCGTGGACAGGGTGTGGCCCCCCTAGTCTTCATCTTTGGCGAGGATTTTTTATTATTTTTTATAAGATATTCCATGGAGTTTCAGGTCATTCCGAAGACTTTTGTTTTCTGCACATAAAACAACATCATGGCAATTCTGCTGAAAACAACGTCAGTCCGGGTTAGTTCCCTTCAAATCATGCAAGTTAGAGTCCAAAACAAGGGCAAAAGTGTTTGGAAAAGTAGATACGACGGAGACGTATCACATCCGACTGTCGAGGTGGCCCGGATGGTGAACGAGATTGCCGACCTCAAGCTGTCGGAAGGATCATGGCGGTTTGGCAAGTGGCCATACTCCCGCGCCGACCCGCCGCCTGCCATAAGTTTTTCAACTCTTTCCCTTTGGTACTTATCTTGGTCTTGATCTTGCTCTTGAATAGTCGATCTTTGGGACACAGATCTACATGTCTCCAGCGACGGTTGCCGTCGTGGGGCCGGGTGGTGACTACTAGCCGGACCGGGAGGAGAGCGATGTAGACGACCCTGACTTGGGGGCGGCCGCCCTGGAGGACGACGCCATAGGCGGCGGCGACATAGCAGGCGGCTACAAAGAAGGCAGCATCGAGACCTGGCCTGACGATGATGATGAGGAAGATGAGCCGCGCCCTGCGCGCGGCGCCGACAGGGCGGACACGGGCCCCTCCGCCGAGCCGACCGCGCGAGGCAGCACGCGAAAGCATAAGCAGGGCGCCGCCTTGTTCGGCAGCGTGCCGAAGAAGGCCAAGAACCTGACTGCCGCGACTAGGCGGAAGGAGGCCACTGTGAAGGTTGCCAAATTTCAGAAACTCCCGAAGGCGCCTCCCATGGTGTCGGCGTAAGTATCTTTTCCTTGTGCTTTTATTTTTGTCAATTCTTTCTGAGCTTCCTTTCTTCGTCTTTCCTGACTTAGGGCTCCGCTTTCTCTGGAGAAGTCGGCGGTCGTCTCCGTCATTGGGTCGGCGCAGGCCTCCTCCACCTCCCGAAGATTCGATCCCGCGGCCGACCTCCGGGAGGCACGAGAACGGAACGCGCGTGAAGCGTGCGAGGAGCAGGAGGCCGCCCGCCTGGATAAGGCGGAGGCAGAGAAGGCGGAGGCCGCCGTGCTGAAGAAGTTGGCGGAGGCTGAGGCTGATGCCGCCGCGAAGAAACGGCTTGAAGAACCCGCACGCCACCAGGAGCCGCTATTCGTCATCCCCCTAAACTAAGCGCCGCCTCCACCAGAGTTCACGGCGCCGACTGGGGGAGCCGGCGATGAGCACCCGATCATGGAGAGGCACGACGGGGATGTTGTCATGCCGGACGTGGCCGTGCCTCCGCCACCACCATCTGGAGGGGTGCGAGATAAGTAGCCGGCCGACCCGCTGGTGCCACTAGCCGGAGATGAGATGGTGACGGGCCCGACTCCTGGGGCCCTCACACCAACACACCATCGCTTTGCGAAGGCGGCCTCAGCGCCACGACCATTGGAAGCCAGCGGTGGCAGCTCATCAATCCCAGACGCCGAAGCAACCAGCACCGCGCCTTTTTAATGGGTGCATGGAGGCGGGACGTGAGCCTTAAACAAGGCGATCCTAGACGTCCAGGCCAGGTGAGGGAGTCCTGGACTAGGGGGTCCTCAGACAGCCGGACTATATCCTTTGGCCGGACTATTGGACTATGAAGATACAAGATTGAAGGCTTCGTCCCATGTCCGGATGGGACTCTCCTTGGCGTGGAAGGCAAGCTTGGCAAGTCGGATATGTAGATCTCCTCCCTTGTAAGCGACTCTGTGTAACCCTAGCCCCCTCCGGTGTCTATATAAACCGAAGGGTTTAGTCCGTAGGACCAACAACAATCATAATCATAGGCTAGCTTCTAGGGTTTAGCCTCTATGATCTCGTGGTGGATCAACTCTTCTAATACTCATATCATCAAGATCAATCAAACATGAAGTAGGGTATTACCTCCATCGAGAGGGCCCAAACCTGGGTAAACATTGTGTCCCCGCCTCCTGTTACCATCCGCCTTAAACGCACAGTTCGGGACCCCCTACCCGAGATCCGTCGGTTTTGAAACCGACATTGGTGCTTTCATTGAGAGTTCCACTGTGCCGTCATCATAAGGCTTGATGGCTCATCTCATTTTCAAGGAAAACATCACCTCTGGAGGAGTCCTGGCTGTAGGCCAAACTCTCCGACTAGGCGACTTTGTCATGACCGCCCGCTCGGCCGTTGCACCGACGATGACTTCTCGGGTCATCGAAAACAGCCTCCACGTCGGCTCGGAATTTGCCGAGCAGATGGATCCAATGGAGCTCTCTTCTTTGAACGAGCTCTTGGATCGCATCGCCGACTTGGGAGTCGCTACGGACTATGATCGGATCGGGCTTAAACCCGACCAAAGGGAGATTAACTCTCCGCCGGTCACCCACCAGATAGCGGTGGTGGAGGAGCAACGCAGCGATTCTTTCTCTATCTTGAGGACAAACTATGTTTGGATTCCCGAGCTCTCCGAGCCGGATACCCATCTATGGGAGGACATGGCCCAAGCTTTGAACCTAGAATCAGATAGCGGGCCAGACCTATTGGGCAACATCGCGGAGCCCGAACTTCTAAGATCAGAAACTCCTCCGCCCCTGGGTCTCAGATCGGGTCAGGGTTCGGACTTAAATCTACCCACCCACCCAGATATAAGTGATCTTTCCCACATTAGGGAAGATCCCCAAGAGACAGTACATCACTATTGGGCCAGATTCCTCCTTGTAATGAACAAGGTGAAGGACTGTTGCGAGGAAGACGCAATTTCATGCTTTTGCAAAAACCACTACAAAAAAAAGACACATCTGTGACATTTTGGGCCGAACGAATTTTTTTCTGTCATACATATGACACTTCTATGACGATAATTGTGACAAAACCCGGTATCATCATAGATGTGGTGGGCTCCTACTTCTATGACAAAAAATCATGACAGAAAATGGGCTTTTCATCCTGGGCGGGCTGGAGACGCGGCTGCATGACATTCTTTGGGTCGTCCATGATGGAAAAAATCGTGTTAGAAGCGAGGGGGAGGAAAATTTCGGGGAGTTCCCGGTTATGGTGGGAGGTCGGGGGCCGAGCGATGCACATTTCTCTCGTACACGTATGCCCGTGTGTGCGAGGCGTTGGCTCTAACTGAACCTGAGCGAGGCATTGGGCTCTAACTGAACCCGAGCGATTGCACTGCGGGCTATGCGTTACTGAACCCGAGCGATCGATCGATGGCTGTTAACTGAACCCGATCGAGTGATTCCTTGGCTACTGCTGCTAACTGAAGCCGATCGATGGGATGAACAGTGAGT
>NC_057803.1:509407572-509424891 GCF_018294505.1 Triticum aestivum
AGGATGAACAATAGATGGTGGAGGGGTGCCCGTGGAGGGGTGGTTGAACAGGACCCCGTGGTGTGGAGGGCTGGATGAACAGTAGACGGTGGAGGGGTGGTTGAACAGTAGCTGGTGGAGTAGCGTGCGGTGGAGGCTGGATGAACAGGAGCCCGTGGAGGCTGGAGGAGGTCGACGGTGGATGAACAGTAGCTCGTGGATGCTGGAGGGGGTCGACGGTGGAGATGAACAGTATCCCGTGGAGTCCCGTTTTGCGGTACGCCACACCCCTCCTGATGAACAGAACCCCCGTTTCGACCGTAGCGCTCCAACACAAGTCCGTTTCCTCCGTTTTGCGGTACGCCACACCCCTCCCGATCAACATGACCCCCGTTTCAACCGTAGGACGTCAGTTTCCTCCGTTTTGCGGTACACCACACCCCTCCCGACCAACAGGACCCCCGTTTTGACCGTAGGAGGTCTGTTTCCTCCGTTGTGCGGTACGCCAGGCCTCGTTTCCATCGCCTCTTCCGTCCAAGCCCTCCCGATGAACACGACCACGCATTCCGTTTCGACCCATGAACACGACGACGACGCTGTTTCTCCGTTCCGACCCAGCCATGTACACGAGCCCTCGCCATACGTATGCGCGAGTAGGCGTTCGAGACCCCGCCCGTATGTACACATACGTGGCCGTATTTTCTTTCTTGCACCCTGGCCGCCTCTACTACGACACATGCGCGCCTCTACATCCACCAGTATATATGTACGTACACGTTCGCGACCAGAATGACAACGCTACGTACGCTTCGACCAGGTGGGTCCCCACTGTAAGGCACTTCCTTGCCTGCGAAGATGTAGCTAGTAGGTCCCAGCAGTCAGGGGGGCGAAATACGGTGGCCCGTCCGGTGGGTCCCCACTGTCAGGTGGAGGAATAATTATTTTGCACGTAATAAGGAGGCACTTCCTTGCTGCGGCCGTGGACCCAGCTGTCAGCCTCTCCACGTACAGTCCACGTTCGATGGAAGTCGTTCCTTGACCACGTTGACCACGCCGCGCCAAGAGCACCAGGGCGGTGGACGACGGCGAGGCCTAGGAAGGGGACGACGGGGAGCCGGGGAAGACGCGACAGTGGAAGCCCGCGCGCACGCGGAGAGGAGTACGAGGGTTCACTGGTTCGGCTGCGGTGTGAGGCTGCCGTCGCCGCAGGGCCTGGCTAGCGGTGGGAATAGTAGGGGGCGGTGAGGCCTCCGCGGCAGCACAGCCGGCCACGGGAGGCAGGAGCATGCGACACGACCGGCGCTGCTTTGGGCGGTTGGAGCAAGAAGACCAGATGTGGAAGATGCACTACGGCCGTTGGATGGACATCGTACGGTCAATGGAGCTAGAATCGTGCATATTGACTAAGTTGACAAAGCCCTCCATCCCCGTCAACTTAGTAGGCCCACAAGTCATCCTCCCACCAAGGTGGGTCCTAGCTAGCAGGGGGTATTCATTTTTTTATGCGTAATATGGAGGCACTTCCGGTGGGTCCGAGCTGACAGCAGGGGGAACGTTTTTTTCACGAAATACGATGGCCCTGTCGGGTGGGTCCCAGCAGTCAGGGGCAAATGTTTTTTTTCGCGATATACTGGTGGGCATCTGGTGGGTCCCTGCTGTCAGGTGGAGGAATAATTATTTTCCGCGTAATAAGGAGGCACTTCGTTGCGGCTGCCGTGGACCCAACTGTCAGCCTCTCCACGTACAGTATTCTTCCGATGGAATTCGGTCATTGACCACAGTGACCACGCCGCGCCGACAGCACCATGGTGGTGGACGATGGCGAGGCCTAGGAAGGGGACTACGCGGAGTCGGGGAAGACACGGTAGTGGATGCCCACGCGAAGAGGAGTATGAGGGTTCACTGGTTTGGCTGCGCTGCCGTCGCCACAGAATAACAGGGGGTGTGGGTGATTGGAGTGGAGGGATGGCCTAGCTAGCGGTGGGAGTAGTATGGGGGCGTGAGGCCTCCGCGGAAGCACAGCCGGCCACAGGAGACAGGAGCAGGCGGCACGACTGGCGCTGCTTTGGGCAGCTGGAGCAAGAAGACCAGAGGTTGAAGAAGCACTACGGCCGTTGGATGGACATCGTACGGTCAGTCGAGCTAGAATCGTGCATATTGACTAAGTTGAGAAAGCCCTTCGTCCCCGTCAACTTAGTAGGCCCACTATACTGGGTCCCAGCTAGCAGGGGGAGTATTCATTTTTTTGCCCGTAATAAGGAGGCACTTCCTTGCGTGCGAAGATATAGCTGGTGGGTCCGAGCTGTTAGCGGCGGTAACGTTTTTTTTCGCGAAATACGGAGGCCGTTTCGGTGGGTCCCAGATGTCAGGTGGAGGAAATCATTATTTTGCGCGTAATAAGGAGGCATTTCCTTGCATGCGGCCGTGGACCCAGTTGTCAGCCTCTCCACGTATAGTCCACTTCAGATGCATGTCGGTCGTTGACCACGCTGACCACGCCACGCCGAGAGCACCAGGGCGGTGGACGACAGCGAGAACTAGGAAGGGAACGACACGGAGGCAGGGAAGACTCAGCCGTTGTTTTTGTTTCCCACGCGGAGGGGAGTACGACTGTACGAGGGTTTACTGGTTCGTCTGCCGTCGCCGGAGAATAACAACAGGTGTGGGTGAGTAGAGGGATGGCTAGGCCAGGGATGGGAGTACGGTGGGGCGGTAAGGCCTGCGCGGCAGCAGAGCCGGCCGCGGGGAGGAGGGAGCAGGCAGTCCCGCTGGCGCATGTATGAGCGGCTGGAGCAGGAAGAGCAGAGATTGAAGAAGCACGACAACTGTTGGATGGCCATCCAACAGTCACTTCTTGTGCATCAACCTTTTTTAAGGAAAGCCTCAAATCTGAGGAAAACAGCACACGACCCATCTGCCATTATTTCTAATAATTTACAGTCCATTTGCTAATTATTAAGGATTTTTTTGAGCCCATATTCTTTTTGTTAGCATTACAGCCCATATTGTGGCCACGGTTAAAAAATTATACGAAATTTTGCATATTTCAGTGCGGTCCGAACTGTGTTTAATCCCGAAATTTCGACTCACATTCAAACTGATTTTAAAAATAAATGTGTATCAATATAAAATCCAACAAATTCTCCACGCATAAAAATTAATGTAATTTCAAATCTCGAAATGAAAAAAAGATATTTGAAACTAATTGCCGGTTTGATGTGTTTTAAAAATGTACAACCCATTTCTCATTACTGATGGGCCATTTTGTCGGCCAGCCGAGTGAAAGCTCTCCTCGTCTTGAAAGATTTGCAGCCCAACAGGCCTGACAAAGCGACTTACTTGGCAAATCACAAAAAAACTGGGCTATGGCCGTGGACCCAGCTGTGAGCCTCTCCACGTACAGTACTCTTCCGATGGAATGTCGTTAACCACGTTGACCACGCCGCGCCAAGAGCACCAAGGTGGTGGACGACGACGAGGCCTAGGAAGGGGACGACGTGGAGCCGGGGAAGACGCGGCAGTGGATGCCCACGCGGAGAGGAGTACGAGGGTTCACTGGTTCGGCTGCGGTGTGAGGCCGCCGTCGCCGCAGAATAATAGGGGGCATGGGTGAGTGGAGGGATGGCCTGGCCAGCGGTGAGAGTAGTATGGGGACGGTGAGGCCTCCGCGGCAGCATAGTCGGCCACGGGAGGCAGGAGCATGTGGCACGACCGGCGCTGCTTTGGGCGGCTGGGGCAAGAAGACCAGAGGTTGAAGAAGCACTACGGCTGTTGGATGGACATTGTTGACCATGCCGCGCCGAGAGCACCAGGGTGGTGGACGACGGTGAGGCCTACGAAGGGAACGACACGGAGCCGGGGATGACACGGCAGTGGCTGCCCACATGGTGGAGAGTACGAGGGTTGACTGGTTCGGCTACCGTCGCCGGAAAATAATAGGAGGTGTGGGTGAGTAGAGGGATAGACAGGCCAGGGATGCGAGTATGATGGGGCCGTGAGGCCTTCCGGGCAGCACTGCCGGCCACGGGAGGCGGGAGTAGGCAGTTCAGACGATGCTGGTTTGGGCGGCTGGGGTAGGAGGATCAGGGACTGAAGAAGCACGATTGCCGTTAGATTGACATCTAACGGTGTGACGCTGGTAGAGTCGATTGTTGACTAAGTTTCTTTTTTGAGAAACCTTGTGTACGCATGAACTTAGTAGGCCCACAAGTCAACCTCCAAATCTGTGGCAGACAACATAAAGCCCATTTGCTATTTTTTATAATTTGCAGCCCATTTGCTAATTCTTAAGTAATTTATTACAGCCCATTTTCTTCCTAGGACCACGGTCAAAAAGTCCAACCTTATTTTGCATATTTCGGTGTTGTAATCCCGAAATGATAAACATTTTTTTAAGAACTTACTGATTTGCCAAAAAATCGTTTTGTTTTTGTAAGCAAATAAGACGTGGGACAAATTTAGTTGGTTTAAGGGAAAACTAGTGGTAAAAAAAATCAGCGCTGGGTGTGAAAAACAACAAAAATAAGGATGTAAATATGAAAAAGGGAATTTTATGTGTTTTCAATATAATGATACGTGTATATGAACTAGTAAAACTATAGGTAGAGCTTAGAAAACAGATGTAGGACATGCGTTTCAAGAGGAAAATAGAACTGGGATGTGTGTTTGATTCGGTAAAAAAACTGCCTGCGGATGTTTTAAGACAAAATAGAACTAACGCTGGCGGGCCAGAGGCCAGTAGATACCTGCTGGATCTTTGTGCCCTATTGTCGTCATGGGCTGGGCCTGTTAAAAACAAACCAACCCTGGGCAATCTACAGCCCAGTTGAAACTTGCTCGACCTGAAAAAACAATATACGTGCTCAATAAACGAGAGAATTCTGCAAGTACAGACTGATAATTGGGATGCAGCATGGATATTTTTTTATCGTGATAATAAGTGCATGCACTTGTTTCGAAAAAATTGGAGAACTGGGAATTCGAACGACGGGTGCTTATGCTACCCATCAAATAAAAATCAGGTGCCTGAAAATTCGTTTCGAAAAAAATGATTCAGCTTTATATCCACGTCGACCCTCGGCATGATGGTTGGAAGCAAATGCAAGTTCATACCAAAAGATCGTTAACAACAATACCTACTCGCGGACGACAAGGTAGTACAACTACCAATACCAAACTAACTTATAATCTTTTTACTCCTGGCCCTAGTGTTCGTCTGGTAGAAAATCTTGAAGAGGACCAGCACCTGCTCCTTCTCTTGCTCCAGGTCCCCGAGGTGGTACTGGTGCATCACCCAGTTGTTCCTCTGCTAGTTGAAGTTCTTGTTGGTGTGCAGCACCAGAACCTTTTTTGCTACCCGTCTGCCGGCCGTTGACCATCATCGGCAAGGTATTGCCGGTCTTGTGCCACATCGCGTGCATGCCGCACTCCGACTGTATCTTGCGACGCGTCCACGCGCCCCTTTTGAACGCCCTGGAATTGCGCTGGAAGAAATGCTTCCGGCCACTCAGTGTGATACCTGCAGTATTGTGGAATACAGGTTTTAGTGTACCTAGTTGGCATTTTCATAACATCTTTGGCATGTTGCAGTCACTTGTTTCACTTTTTATTAACTGTCAAATTGTAATTGCTTCACCAGGTCTGCGTCTAAAAAGAAAAATAGAGCTATAAACAAAGGAATATGTTTGTGCAAGTAGACGGCCGATCGGTGTCTTACCTGGAAGTTTCTCAGGTTGGGTGTAACATATGCCATGCTCGGTGTCGATGGTTGGTATGAACAAATCGATGAGAGACTGAAATCTCGCACTGTCAGCACTCACTTTGGCCTCAAGGTGCTCGATCACCTCCAGATACGTGGGAATGAACTTGACGCCAGCCGGCAGCACGGGCCAATCCTTCTTCGACATGCATCGGTAATTCCAGTTATATGGTACTCAATGTATGATCAATCGACTGTTTTAAGTGAATGATGAAAGATTTCGACAGATAAGTGCTACTCCAAATCTGAAGTCCAGAATACCCGAACACGCCACCGGGATTCTTGTGTCACCTCACGCGCAGCGTGTTGTCACGTCAATTCAATGTGTGGACATGATGAATAATTTGACCGATGTATACTAGTACTGCTACTGTACTACTTACTAGTCATATTTAGTGTCACAATTTATACATAGGTTTAACTAACTGATATATATATATTGCTTCTGCACAGCATCTCCATCATCATTATCAGTACATCATACGCAGGTCAGTTAGGATGCACTTGATCCCAGGATGGTATCTATCCTTCAAACCAGAGGAGTGCTTCAAACTAACAACAGTACATAATATCCAACAAAAGAGGGTCGTGCTACAGTAGCAGAATACATGGCCCAGTCTAGATATCAGCACGAATCAAGTTGTGCATATTTGTTGTTGGCATGAACCACATTACCGCATGTCGGGTTTGCAAAAGCCATCCATCGCATGGAAGCTTGATGCCTTTCACACACTGAAGATTATCTGGCAACAAGCTGTGTCGACGAATCTCTGGATATGGTGATTCATGAAACCCATGGTATGATGTGTAAACACAGCCCCCCTCGCGAATGGAAGTTGCATAGCATAGTAATCATCGCCGGTGATATGATCGATGATTGGTTGGATGATCGGATAATTGAGCCCGAGGAACAAGGAGTGGTTGCCGAGGCTGTAAACCCGCCTCCAGTTGAATACGCCTGGCCCAATGGAGATGGGATCTTTCTCGAACACGAAGCAGCCATAGCCATCAATGTCACGAACGCCCCACGCATTGTACTGCATGTGGTTTGATGTAATGGTTTGGTCAATTTGGTACATGCGAATGAGCATCAAATGACCGCCGTCAGCTGAACGAGCGATAAACCACCACCCATCGGCTAGTATGATTCCAGGTCCTGGAATCATGAAGGCCAGCGCATTTGCGTCTGCTGCAAGAATTCAAGTTAGAGACCAAAAGGACAAAAATAAACAATCATGTTCAGAGTATGTGTGGAATTAAGATTATTATAACAGTGACACATAGACAGAGAATTGCAATGCCGTGGTCATAATCATACCCCAAGTTAAAAAAATAAGCCAATGGCTTTCATATTCTAGCAATATGTCATGGTTAAAACATCATGTAACAATGAGAGGAAAACAGCTATGATAGCGCCTACTCATATTCTACCATAGCACTTACTACTACTGTTCTCATATCAACTCTAAGCAATAACATGCGTTGTTACAAAATTCTTGTAAACGAGAGTAACATATAGCAATCATGATGTTATGCTCATAATATGTATTCTAACAATCATTAGATGCCAATTGTTCTCATATCAACTCTAACAATAACATGTGTGGTCATAAAACTCTAGGAAATGAGAGGAACATATACCAATGATGTGGTTATAGACATGCTATGCATTCTAAATTTGTAACAAATGAACAGGCAGTCGTATTCATAAGGAAAAGATGAGATGAGATAGAACAATTACACGACGATAGATTCCACCAGTATAGGTAGCGAATCTGTGCGTCGACCGTGTAAATGATGCCATTGTGCACTATAGCATCAGACAGAAATGTTTCCTCAACAGGATTGATGATGAGCCATAACCATGTATGGTGACCAGATTCCAGATAGACTAATCCCTTGTTGAACAAGGCAATGAGCTTGTAATCCATGTAGTCTTCTGATGGTGTGGGCACTTCACAGATCACAACTTTCTGCAAACAGAGGTCGAGCCAAAAGCTTGACGCGTCTCGTGCGTAGTAGGCAGGAGTGTCCGGCGAGCCGCGAGGCTCGATGGCGGCGATATCCAAAGATGGAAGGGTGATCTCTTGCTGGGTGTAGATATCCACGAGACGCCATGGACTACCAGATTGGTGGATGAGGATGACCCAGTTGGCCTTCATGCCCGCCCAGTAGTGGCTGCGCATGAAGGGCAGGTGGACGGGTAGTGGTAGCATGTCGAGGGGCACCACGACAACCTCCGTAGGATCGTCAAGTCGGTGTCTGGGCCACCTGCGAGGATCGGGCTTCAGCAAGCAGGGTGTCTTGAAAAGAGCCGGCCGGTTGCAGACGAGTAGACGGTACAAAGACACCGAGCATGCGGCCAGACGGACGGTGCTGAGTAGGTCCACACGACTACAGATCTGCTCCAAGAGAACATCGGGGAGGGAATTCCAATCGCGGCTTTGTGTGTCAGTCGGTTCTTCCATTGGGGTTTTTGGTGCCTGCGAGCCAGCGGGGATGTGGATTCGGGCGGGTGAGCGAAGAAGCTTCTCCTCGTGTGGCCAAGCATTGAGCAGGGGGATATGGTACGCGCGAGCTACCAAGGAAGATGGCGCGGGCGGGCGAGCAGTGAGTGGGGGTAAATGGTGTGCGGCCGACGATGGGGAAGAGAGGAGGAATATGAAGAGAGGAGGAAGAAGAGTGGAAGATGGGGAAGAAAGTGCATTCAATCTCAATTCTACTAGTACTACTACCAGGATATACCGTCCTTTGTAGTGTAAATAGTTACACCGATGACATGTGGGTCTACCACAACAGGGCCCATATGTCAGTTAATAGAGGACAGAGGTGCGTAGGCGTATTTGCAGAAGCGTGCTCTACTGGCAAACATGATGGCAGTACTGGGTAAGGCTGATTCTTCCCTGAAAAAAGGCTGATTTAGTAACACCAACACGCTGGTTCAGCTTATTAATTACGTGTCCCATCTGCTGCAGCGTGTATTGTCACTTCAATGCGAAGACTAGTTGAATAGTTCTCTCTGACCGAGATGGGGAATAAATGGATCGCGAGGACTTCCTTTCTACAGTATCCCTATGCCTCTACGCTCACTTCACTCATTTTGCTCCGTACCTAGTCACTTGTTGAAATCTGTAGAAAGACAAATACTCCGTATTTGAGAACAGAGGGAGGCTTTTACTCCATACTACTCCCTCCGTTCCAAAATAGATGACTCAACTTTGTACTATATTTGGGAACAGAGGGAGTATCACCATATGGAGGGAACAGAGGAAGCTTGAAATATGAACATGTCAATGGGAGGGAGTAAGCCCCATGCATGCATGCATGCATGCAACATGCAACACTCACACGTACACATGGACGCACGCAACACTCACGCACCCATGCGGCACACAGCACACGAGCAACACACACGCTCACGCTCAAGTGCTCAACCTACTCCCTACGTCCGTGAAAGACTGTACATTTAGAGATTTACACATTGACCAGAGCATAATTAACGCCCAAAAGTAACAGACTTATGTGTGCATGCGACCATTGAGATAAGAAGATTAAATGAAGGTCGTTGCATGCTGTAATTAAGGATAGACATGTAGCCTATACCTACATCACAAGTTGGTGCATTAGTCAATCAATATCGATTTAGTAGATTAAAGGCTAAATGCATTGGAAGTGTAGATGTACATCATGTAGTACACTCTTTGTTGGAAGACCGAGGGAGGACACGTGCATGCACTCATATACACAGCCAGGGCGGTTCGCGCGCAAGGGTTGGACTCGTGTCGCGCCTGCATAAAGTTTTGTTCAACTGATTTCTTTGCTCTACCAACTGGCAGGTGGGACCAAGAAACCAGGTGACAATTTAACCAGTCAACAAAGTGCCACATCGACTATGTGGCCGGTCAGTAGGGTGCAATACGGTGCTCTATGATGAGCTAGTGATCGCATAAGGGCATGTACAATTGTTCTATCTTAGGATTGCCACGTAGGATAAATGATGAGGTGGAGGAGAGAGAAATGATAAGAAAAGGCTTGTCTTCTCTTATTTAAGAGAAGACAAGAGATAATCTCTTAGCACAATCTGTATCACCACGTTTTTAGGAATAGCTAGTTATTGGAGATAAGGCTAAGAGATGACCCATTATAGACATGTTTTTTGTCATCTCTAAACTACATGCAAGACTTAAGATAAGACTATCTTATCAACCATTGTACATGCCCTAATTGCCGCAAAACTATATATAGTGACCGCAAAGAGCGTACTGTTACATACGTTGACCGCCAGTGTATATTTCTCGTTTCAAATTAAGCCATATTAATCGGAAAGGACGCAGTATGGACTACTACTACTAGTACTAGTACTGCTTTGATGTGTCCCGTCAACTCGTCGAACGAGGAGAAGCTTGCTTACTGTGCCTCTCCCTCGCCCACGCGCGCGGTGGTTCGCAGGACGAGGAGAGGGTTTTGACTACAGCGCCCTCTCCCTCTCCCTCGCCCTCTCCCTCGTGGTGGACGTGCAGCAGTTCAATCGGTGTTAGATTGCCAAAAGCATATTGTACTGTAGTATCATCATTGTTGGACCTTCCGAAGAGGCGAAGAGCCAAGTGCAAGGTTCACACGAGTACGAACTGTTGAACCTCCCGAAGAGGCAAAGAGCCAAGCGCAAGGTTTTATAGGAGTTGTCGTCCTAGTAGGAGTGTACTAGTACAACTATAGCAAACGATGCTACTGTATGATGCCGCCATGTCACGTATATCCAAAGCCGTGCCACCTTTTTTTTCTCAAAGAGCGTATTGGAGCCCGTGCAACAACCACACAAGTTGCACGTAGACATAACACATTTACTAGTAATAAATTCTAAAGGACAAATGCAAGTATGCCACACAAGTTCATCTCCAACTCATGTGATAAATTTGTGCACGAGTAGTCTACATATATTCACAGCGCTACCGTTCACAATTACCGTACTCCACTTACACGTTATAGATGGGCTACATGTCCTCCTCCAGGTTCCAGTCCCAGGTGTTCTTCATGGATGGCACGATCCATAGCGGTGGGCAACGGGAATCATTGTCGCAGCTTTCTAGTCCGGTTCCACACGATGGAGACTCATCCAAGCTGAAGCGGCATAAATCAGGGATAGCGTGTCCCAGCATGTCGTTCATTTGGCAGTGCGCACTGAAGACACAACCATGCTTCATGAACGGCAGGCCTTCCGTGTCGTGCACGGAAGGTGGCAGCCGCTTCACAATGGGGTAGTTGTCCCCGATGAAAAGAGAGTACTCTCCAAGAGTGTTCCTCGGCACCCACGTAGCATCACAGGGGTCGAACTCGGCGCCATTCATCTGGTACACGCGGCATCCCAGATCTGGACACATGGTGACGTACATAGTCAAGGTCCATGCATAGTAATGTTGTGCTCAAATGTGGCGGTCAGTAATATTGTGCAGCAAATAGTACTACTCCGGTATAGAGGAAGTAAAATAACCGGCTTATTATATATAGCCACTCTTGGCTACATGGATGAGATATTAAGACAAGGAAAAACAAAAATGGTGGCGGCTAGTGGGTTCAAGTCTTCAAGGGCCTAGCTAGCTATACGCGTCCTCCATGGTAAAAAGTACTCCTACTAGTACTACAAAGTATACTACTAGTACAACAATGAAAGAGAAGGCGAGAGGGTTAAAAAATGGAATACCTGGGTAGATAGTGACGGTCCGATCGTGGTAGATTATGTGACCATGTTGCACATCAGTGGTACCATGGGTAACGACTGCTAAGCTAGTTGATCCTAATATGCCAAAGTCAGCTACAAGGTTCCAGGTTATACGAATCGCGGATGCAAATGCACATCCAGGATCGGCGATCTTATTTTGATCGGGGGATGACTGGTCCCTGCAAAATAATGGAGTACCGTTAGGGATGCAAATGATGGTTTGTGCATTCCGTTTGTAATCTCCCGTACTATAGGATGTCAACCAGATGAAACAAGTCCCCTAGCTCGTCACCGCGAAGATGCGGCCTAGATGGCGCACGGCTTCTTCAAACGTGTAGGGGTACAAATCTGCCGCCGCCAACATGCGCCAGCCTCTGCCGTTACTGCCTCCTGCATTGATGACAATCCTTATGTAGAACACCGCGATGAGATAGTAATCGTCGTAGCCGCGTCGCTTTGTCGGCGGGTCCGCAATTGCTATCTTCTTCAATCTCATGTAGGCATCATCATACATATTCTTGCCTAGCTAGTCCAGAAGGCCGATCCCAATGGTGGAGAAGGGGTCTACCGGAACGGCCGCACTGCTGTGTATGTTGTGCAAAATCATGGTGGTATCCGGCTGGAGGTATGCAAGCCAATCTTCGTTGGCACCGACCCAGACCTATATATAAGACGGTGGGATGCGGAGAAATTATGGGATGGAAATGGAATAACTAAGTACTACATGATCAAACTCCATTACTGACCTGCTCATCGGACAAAATCCGACTACCTCTCAACGTCATCAACTCTAGCGGAGTCAACGTGCAACCATGGCCAGGGAGCGTGGGACTATTCGAAGAATTGTCCCATAGAAGAACCCTCTCCTCGAGGACGCATGGAAGACCAACAAGCATGGCCTTTTCCCAAGCCTGTTTAAGCAGCATCTTGAAAAAGTTGGTGCAGGAAGCACCGAGTCTTGCGGCGGTGAGGACGTCGGAGCGGCGTGCGATTTCTCCCAGAGAATCGTCGTCCAAGGTCTCCCAGCCCCGACAAGGAGGAGAACCGCCTGGCGAATCCATGGGAGCAGCGATGAACTACCTTCTCTTCGGGGGGAGGGGAACTGGCGAGGAGGAGATAAGAGCGTAGTAACCGCAGGGCCTCGTCCCTTCCAACTGTAGATCGTTCCTCAGCGAAGGGGTGAGGCTATTATTTACTACTCTAAATAATAGCACTAGTAAGAAATTTTTGGCACTAGGTAGTAGTTTTTGGTACCATGGAGTTCTAGTACTAGCATTATGGAACGTTATGGGATTGCATTATACTGTAAATAATAGCACTAGTAAGAAAATTTTCGCACTAGGTAGTAGTTTTTGGCGTGGATTAGGAAATTTTGGGTATGTTTTTGCCATTTTTTGTACACGCCAACTAGTGTCAAAAAACGTCGTACATTATGTGACGGAGGAGTACGTACTCGTACTGTAGCAGTACTAGTACTACTTTTCTCAACTCCTCCTCAAATAAGCACCCAATTAATGCTCTTGTTTTCCTCAAAAAAGTATGTTTACCAATGCATTAATTGCAATGCATGCATGCATAAATTAACATTCATTGGTCAATTTTCTCTTAATACTTGCATGCAATGATTCAATGCACCTTGGAATCTGAACATGTGATGGGAAACAACCAAATTGAGCCTTATAAAATGGAAAAACTAAAATTTTGAGATGAGCCCTATAAACCGGAAAGGAGGGAGTACTGTACTTCTAGTCTAGTCTTGTATAGTGCACCAGTTTTGAACTCTTGAATCTCAGGGCCAAGGAGCTACAGTTGGAAGTGGAGGGTACTACTGTTCTCTAGAACCATCGCTGTACTATCAATGCAGGGGAAGTACACCTGCATAGTGGCCTAGTGGGTACTCTCGGTGCTCTATTCAGATGCTCCTCCCACGTAGCTGGCCTACTCAGCCGCTCCTCTCACGCACACACTAGCAGCCTATTTATCAGCGACGGTTACTGCGGGGGCAGAACATTTGAGTTATTTGATACAGCGAGACTAGGCTTTTCGCTTCCATTTGTGGAGGTGTAATGGATCTTGTCGAACTTTTTTAGTAGTTCCTTCTTTATGAACGAGATGAAGCAAAGCTTTTGCCTCCATTTAAAAAAACACGTCAAGATGAATTTCTTTTATAGTAGAGCCGATAATGGGGTGAAGTCCATGCATGCAACGCCACAAGCTACAGAGTAGTAGTAGAGCACTTTACGTACAGAGCCATATTGCACAGTTCCCAATGCCCCGCCAAGCTTTTCCGGCTCCTCAGGCTTAATTGGGAGGCGCTAGTTTAAATATGCTACTAGCTGGAAGCTGCAAGCGAGGTGCGGCTAGGGCGAGCACGCGAGCCACGGGATGCTGGGAAGGAAAATCCGTTCACATGGCTAGGTTGTCCAGTGCACCCAGATTGTGGGGCCGCACGTTCGTTTGACTTCAAAACACAAACTCCCCGTGTAAAATATTGGCTCGCAGCGAAGTGTAGTAGTATACTATTTTTTTAAAAAGGCCACCGTGCGTTCGGCCGGGATCGAACCCACAAAACGAGGTATACACTCCCGCGACCACTAGTAGTATTCGTTGGAGTACAACGGAACCTAGAATCGCCTTTTGTAGCTAGTAGTACGTACATTGTTCCTTACAAGAAACCCCTAAGAGCATGGTGAATAGTATAGCCAGCTGCTGGCTATAAGCTAGTGCCATGTCATCTACAACCCATCTTATAGCCAACATGTAGTAGTAGTTTATTTCTTATAGCCCGCTGACTCAGCTCTATTGTACTTGCTCTAATAATGCAAGAAACCACTAAAATGCCAGGAAACTACTACCACTTGCATACGTGACAGACTTAAGATAAGACTACCTTATCAAACATTGTGCATGCTCTTACCAACAAAAATCCTCGGGTGACCTCCTACCTCCGGCCCGTCCACCTAGTCATCCTCGGCCATGGGACGCAGCTACCGCCGCCGGCAGAAGGCGAGGTCAAAACCGCTGGCGGTGCGGAGCCCATGTTGCGGCAGCCCGGATGCCAGCTCCGTCCGGCGCTCGCGGCCGCGAGCTAGCCAAGATAGCTCCGTCCAGCTGCTTGTCTGCAAGGTTTGCTAGCTAGATTGGCACGGCAGCGCGGCAGCTTGTTCGCGCGCGCCGCGCTAAGGCCAGCCATCTGGATTGAACGAAGGCCAGCGCGGCGGCTTGCTCGCTTGTGAGTCACGTTCGGGCCAGCCTGCCAACCCGTGCGTAGGCCAGTGCGGCGACCGGCCCGTCCGGCAGAGCGGCGGCCAACTCGCTCATCACCGGTGCCACCGGCGAACATGCATCAGTACTGTTTGAAGTAATGTTTAGGAAAAATAATGATTTGAGGGGGAATAACAGGATATAAGGTCAGATGTGGGTCCCTCGTGTCAACGGTCAAACAAAATGTGTTGGTTTAAGCTGCCTCATCAGCACGGACATGTGGGCCAACCCTGTCATAAAAGGGTTAAAATGAACCTAATCGGTAGGAGTACTAGGTAGTTTTTTCCGTGGATTAAGAAATTTTGGGTATGTTTTTGCTATTTTTTGTACAATAGATTCCTTCTAGGGCTGGTTGAAAGTGGTAGTTTTTTGTTAAATACTCTACATATTGTAAGTAGGAGTGAAAGTTAAGCTTTGGAAGCCAATAAGCAAGGCTAGTTACATAGTGCATATGTGTACATGATTGAAAGTAAATATCAACCATGAGTGACTAATATCTTGATGGATAACTCGAAACTATGGAATACTAGGAAAAGAAATGCATGGTTGGAAATACTAGCAATGTTCATGTCCGTTGCAACGAATCATAATTAGAATAATACTTATTCACAAACTTGGTACAAAACACTCTAATTTGGATATACATATGTCACTAGAGATATATTATGTTTCAACTAGAATATATTCCTTGGGCTGTTTTGGTGAGGTCAGGGAGGGATGTGGTTGGTTTTAAGATACTAATTATGGGTTTTTCTGCAAATTGGTAGACAAGTGGGATGTTGGTGAGAAAAGGCAACAACTTACCTCACAATCATTAGATGTAGATCTGATGGTCAGAAACGACGGATGGCAGACACACCAGCATCACCAACTTAGTCTTGTGTAGGAGTACTAGCAAGATCCGTGCATTGCATGGAACATCAAGATGCATTTTTTTATAAAACACTTGTTGTGATTGACCCTTGCGGGAGTAATCCCACGTGTAAAAACTAATGATATCTCGAGAAATATGAGATAAGGTGAAGAGGAGTGGGGTGTGGTGGTGGTTGGTGGTCGGCGTAAGCGGAGGCATGGGGATTGACGACGCCGGCAGTGGCCACCACGCCAGTTTGTTCCAGAGGCTTCCTTTATTAATTGCTCAACAATGATGTTTGTTGGAGGTAAGGATGAACCAGGGAAGGCCTTGTCTGCAAATGTGGATAAGGGTGCGGGTATCTTTTAGTTTAATTTCCATCCGTCAGATATAGATCGGACGGTCTATATTGCAAGATGGCACACGTACCATCATCACCAACTCGGTTTTTTATAAGAGAAGAAATATAAGTATGGAGATACAAACGTATTATCGATACTTGCTTCCGTAAACTAGCATCTACATTCTATTCAACGCCTTGGCATGTGGGGCCTTAGCACAATGACTTCTCGACTGTGTAAAACGAAGATTTTCCCGTCGCTGACAAGGATGGGGTGACGGTGGCGCGCTTTTTGGCTTGCTCTAGTACTAGTAGTCATACTAGGTGGTCTAAGCACGTGTAGATTTATTCTTTTTCACGTCTCGTGTTCGCCGTACTGCCACGACTGTTCATGAATAGACGGTAAGTTATTCATGGGGAAACCCTTGTTGAGCGTGTTTGCGAGAGAGAGAGTGTGTGTGCGTGTGTGATATGTTAGAGACTGAGGCAATGATAACAGATTCTTTGTGTCTATGTGTGTGGAGGATAGAGAGAGACAGAGAGTGAGTGTGTGAGATACACATGCGGACATGAGGAGAGATGAGGATCCAGGTAAATGGGTGTTTGTGCGTGTCTGTGTGTGTCTGTGCACACGTTTGTGTGTGAGAGGCAGAGAGTGTATGTGGAGTAGAGAGACCACTGATGATGTAAACCTAGTATAAGGGAAGGGGGGATGGTGTGACATGTGTAGTAGTGAGATAGCACGGGTGCGGGCGGGGGGAGCAGACTATTTGGAAGATACATCGAGTGTGTGTGTGTGGGAGAGGGGTGTGAGAGCGAGAGAAAGAGAGAGCCAGCGACAGAGAGAGAGAGAGAGAGAGAGAGAGGAAGAGAGGGGGCGAGAGGGGTCGTTTGTGTCCATAAATGGCGTATAGATAGGGAGACAATGTTGATTTTGTCCGAAATTGGCCTATGAACGGAGACGCGAGTGAATCAAGTCATCGTGTGTGTGATAGGGACTTCATGAGAGATCTAGAATAGATGGTGTAGAGAACAATGTGCGAAATCGAGAATGATTATACATTAGGCAGCTATGCAAAGAGTCACGACATATATGTATACATGGAAAGAGCTGGGGTGGGTCCGCATGTGGGAGAGATAGAAAGAGGAGAGTGGTGCACAAGGAGACAAAGTGTGCTTGTTTGCAGTGGGGGTGGTGTGTGAGGTGAGTGCGCGAGAACCACATAACTAGGGAGATAGACGTTTGGGGGTGACGTTTTGTGTGTATGGGAAATATACACTCTACATAGTGCGTGTGCTTGGGTAAGAGAGATAGCGGGAGACCTAGAGAGTGAGGGAAGAGATGTGTGCATGCCCGAGAGACAAAGTGATAGAGACCTATGTTGGGGTCCGGACTTTACAAGAGAGAG
>NC_057803.1:509425004-509434529 GCF_018294505.1 Triticum aestivum
GGTGTCTATATTTGAGGGACTTTAGCGTAATTGAGATATTGTGCACTCATGGTTGATCAATTTGTTTCACAGTTTGTACTATGAGATAACGATACTTTTGAACATGCGTGATATACCTTGATGTACCAGAATTACAAACCTAAGATTGGAATTTTGGAATTCGACTCCATCATTAGCTTTTGTAATTCATTTAAACGGAGGTACATTTTTAAGCCGGGATTTCGTGATTTAAAATTTATATATCAAACCTAGAGATATACACATACGGGCATGTTCAAACTTTATAATCATCCACTTTATTCATACACAGACACATTTTTGCTTTTGCCATCATATTTAGGATAAACACATTTGGAATTTCATTTGAATTGGACCGTATGATGGTATTTTCTTGTAGTAGCTCAATGATCCATATTTGAATTGAATGGACAATCTAAGTTTCGAGTTGGAGACATTGATTTTCAAAACTTGCACATTTTTTTGCGTGCAAAACAAACAAATTGTCGGCCATGATATCATAGTCGGCCTACGAGAGCAGAATACTTATAATTTTAGGCGCCAAAAGCTTTCAAACTTCCCGCTCGCATCAAAATATCATGCGCCCGAAAGTTTAGCCCTGTGATATTCCTGTTTTACCCCTGCCACATGAACGAAAAAGGGCTGCTTTGGTAACTCCATTGTTTTTGCCTCTTTGCCCCCAACATTCTTCCCAGAGCCCCTCCCCTTCCCCTCCCCGACCCCCAACCACGGCAAGCCGCCGAATCTAGTCCTCTGCCACAACGGTGGACCTCACACCCCGCTGGATCTACCTTCCGCACCTTGGAACCCCAACTGCCAACTCACCACTTCACCGGAGCCGCTTCAGCGACTGGCTTGTCCATGCTCTAGATCTCCTTGACCGCCATCATGGTCCACCGCACCGGATCTGCTTAACCGGTGCCCTCGTCCACCACAGCGTAGGCCCTTCACTGACTCCCTCGTCCGCCCCTTCGCTAGCCCTTCATACAAGCCCTCGTCCGCCGCAACAGATCCGCCTCACCAAAAGCACTGTACAACGCGCCCGCCGAAGCCTTCATCCACTGCACCAGACCCGCTCCATGGATGCCATATTCAACTCCACCGGTCCTGCTTTACCGACGCCGCAACCTCATCAGGTTATTTCGATTTGTACTCCTTCAGTTTTTCTCTTTATCGTGCAACTGTTCACTTACCACAGATGAGCTTTCTTGTATGTCGACAGGCGCCGCAACCGTAGCACTGGAGCCGCTTCAGCGACGTCGACAGCCGGCCCAAACTCAAGCGCAACACAAGCACCATCGACGATCCTTAGCTATCATGTATGACAATGATACCCATACGCCGCCGAGAATCAGGTACTATTATCCAACGGCTGGTGCCTACGTTCACTTTTCTAGCATAAGCAGCGCACCTTTGAATTTCTTCAGGGCATCATTCAGTTTTTCATGAGACGCGTTATTCTGCTTGCACCTGTAGGGCCATACTTCTGGCAGTGAACATGTTACATGTGCTAAATTACATACCAGTGCACATATAGTTAATATGCTTTAGTTTTGTTCTGATGCCACCTGTTGGTTCCATCAGACTGCTTAATGTTCTCTATGCTCATTACACATCAGCAAACTAGCATGTGGTTCTGCTGCTTTTTGTTCGTTTTACCCTACATTTTCTGATGCTAGCTATTACATCACCGCTCCGAGCCTCTGTTCATTACTTGTTTGTGTGTTCTTGATCTTCCCAAGTTGCATGACTAATTTGATGCTTCTATTAATTATGGAGCTGCCAATCCCAGCAAGCAAAATATTTGTTCTTTTGGGGCTGGCACCTCGAACAAGCATAAAAATAGAGGGAAGCAGATATACTCCCTCCGATTCTATTTACTCTACGCATAACTCTTGACCCGCATACCAAGGAGGGCACTGGTTTAATTTTTCTGGACTAATTTGCCAATTAATTTGGGCAGAGGCGGATGGGGTGGGGCAAAAAAGGAAACCAGCGCTAGGAATCGGCAACGCGCAGACTAATACGAGAAAATAGACAAAAAGTTATACGCAAAGTAAAAAGAATCGGAGGGAGTATTGTCGTGTATGCACACACCTTTCTTTCATTAGTTTAGATGAAGCATTGATGATCAATTTGGACCAGTGCATGCGATTAAAATTAATTTTACCTAAATAGATGGTGCAGAATAAACTACAACAACTAGATTTCCAACCACGGGATGCTGACGATATCTTCAAAGAACATTGCAACAGCAGCTAGGCTTCACAGCAACATATGGTAAGCCAGTGTGTTTTAGTACATGTGAAATGTAATGCGAGTGGGCTGCTTTCTTGGCTTGTGCCCTCAACGTGTAATCCAACCGAATTACAAATAGTTCAGTTGTCTGCTTTGCTGTATTGCTTGATTCGAATGCTTATTTGTTGTTACGCTATACCTGAGTTGGCCAATATGTCAGCAGTGCCTGCTGTACTATCGTAAAGAAATGCATGCCTATTTCATTTTAGTCCTTAACTTTTCCTCTCAACTTCATCACAAGACTGTCTTCGTAGTTTATATGAGGCCACACTGTTAAGTGCTTTCTCATATTATTTCAACTGCTTAGATGCCTTGGCAACTTAAATATAGCGGCTGTACACTCCCTTTCAACTAGGGATGTCAACTGGGTCTGGTTTAATCCCGATTAAAGTCCACTAGTGGTATGATAGTTCAAAAGAGTTTTTGTTTTTTTTGAGGAAAATGAACTAGGGAGGTAGCAAAAACTAACTAGATGGGACTGGCGGATTTCATTTATTTGCCACTTACATCCCTAGTTTCATCTTACCATTTTAATTTCTTTTCGGCTGATGCTGCTTCGAACCATTTAAATATAGTTTGCCATGCTCGACAATAATTCGTCCGCCGTTTACCATGTAAGCTTACTGCCTGGATCATATGATAACTATCTCTTACTGATGTCCAGCGGAAACCTTTCAGGATGCCGTTCACACTAGGACATAAATGTACAACCCCAGAATCTATTTGTGGAAGCAGTGCGCCATCCATGTTACTAGATGGTAGCAGTTCAGAGGCAACACCGCCGGAGAGCAGTCTGAGCACAGATATTATAGTGCTTGAGGCTCTACTAGAGGCAGAAAGAGATGGTGTGGCTGCCATGAATGAGGTAATCTTTATCTTGAGGCTGGAAATTACGGAATTAGCGGCACGCATTATGCAAGCAACCCAAGAATTGGAGGAAGTAAGAATGTTGCATTTGAAGACGGAGGAGGTCCTGCTGTTTCTGCTATCTGAAGCCCAAGATAATCCCGGTTCTTCTTTAGATACCAGTTGAAATTTTCATTAGATTATTGTACTTGCATGTTGTGTCATGTCTCTGAATGGATTATGTTGCAAGACCCCCTATGTTGTCCATGTGTTGTAATGATCCAAATTTTTTAGGCGAGGTAATCCTCAGTACTTGTATGATTCACATAAGGTGAACTGTTTTTCGTGTGAGCATATTGTATTGGATGAAATAACTGTTTGACTCAGAGTGTATCCAACCTACTGAATTCGAAGATCACGGCATTTCTAAATCATAATCATATATAAAGGTGGAATAAATCTTTGTTGTGGTTTTGAAGAAATAAATAACAAAACATATAATTATCTGTGGATATTCATAATCGAATAGAAATTGGATTTGAATTTAGTTTGCCAGGTCCCAGAGCAAACGTGAATGCTAATTCTCCCATAATTTGTGGGCTGCCCGAAGCAAGTGTTTGCGAGATGGAAATTATTGTCTACCCCTGACACTTGACATCCTTATCGACAGGATTTACACTGCTGTCGATAGGGGTAGACTAGTAACTTCAATCAGACGTGACACGACCGCCTCTGAGCCCAGTCAGACACGGTGGGCGCCAAACGTGGGCGGCAAAACACATTTGATTCAAGCTCGTCCGAAAGACATGTGTCTCTTCCTCCATTTCCCCATTCATACACGGTGGGCGGCAAAACAAACTCTCCTCGTCCGAAATCGATGTAGGCTTATATTTTAAATAGGGGCAGATGTGTAACTTCCATCAGACGTGACACAACCGCCCTACCTGTCAGCCCCGTTCATACACCATGGGCGCCATCCGTGGGCGGCAAAACACCCTCTCCTCGCCCGAAATAGTTACCAGCAAATATTTGGGAGATGCGAGATTACCGTCCTATCCCCAACCGACGCGATGTCCGAAATTTTAAACGGGGGATAAGTTCGTAACTTTCCCGCATTTCAGAGAAGCGCGTCCCAAAGTTTGAGATCCCCCTCCCCTCCATCTCCCCATTCATACACCGTCGGCGGCACGACAACCTCCGCACTGCGGCCAGCCTCCTCGTCCGCCACCCCATCCTCCACCTTGCCGGAGCCGCTACCCCTACCCTGTCATCCACTGCAAGAGATGGACGTCTCTCATCCACGACGCTGGACCAGGATCCTTTCATCACCTCCTCTCGCTTCATCGGCGCCGTCGTTCACCTTGCCGTTGCCGCTCCTACGACCGCCTCGTCCACGGCAACAGGATATATCCCCCGACCCGGCCGTCTGCCGTCTAAAGTCTTCTTCCCCGCCGCTGACAGCCATCGCACCCGCAGCACCCTCAACGTATCAGCATAGGCCTACACGGCGTCGCAAGAGAGCTGGTACTCTTCCATATGTGCTTAAGTTATTGATCTCACCCGGAAAATAGATCGTAATTTGTTTACTGTACTTTTCTTGTCCGTACCAAATCGTAGTGGCTAGTTGAAAGCAAACATTGGTTGCGAAGTAGCTTTGTCTGGTTTGCACCTTCAGATCCGCCATGGCACGGACACTATACTCGTAAAGCTTATGGTTCCCCCTTTATATTCACTACCATCATCGTAGGTGCTTCGTGTCGTGCTAGCACTGCTCCTCAAGACCTCAACCCAAAGCTTACGTGTTGAAATACGAATCTGACATGATGCTCATATCACTAAAATAGAGAACGTTTAATTGGTCACCTAATGTTCCTATATTCGTTTCTAAAAGCATGTGCGCCACCCACTGGTCCAGCTAGTTCCACATTCCTGATTTTTCTCTTGATGCTTAGGGTTTTCCCCTTTTATCTACTCTACTATGATCTGCGTAGGTGCTTTCTGTCGTATTAGCATTACTCCACCCTTCAAGCTAAACAACACAACACTCAGAATTCGAAAGCTTAGTTGTTCAAATATGATTGTGATATGATACTGATATTAGTTAACCGACACATTTAATTGGTTAGCTAAAGGTCCCACTTGAGTTTCCAAATGCATATCGCGACATATAGAGAGACAGCATAATTGCATTTCTTTGTCACTTGTTGACCGTACTTTCTTGTCCATACCAAATCTTAGTTGTTATTTCAAAGCAAACATCGGTTGCTAACTACCCTTTGCACGGTTTGCAGCTTCAGATATGCCATCCCACTGCCACGGTCAACACTGTACTCATCATGCTGATGTTTTCCCCATTTTATGATGACCACAATCAGCCTACGTGGTTCGTGTTGTAATAGCACTGCTCCACCCATCGAGCTAAACAAGCTTAGTTGTACAAATTCATATATGATATTATTGCTGATATTAGTAAAACTGAGAGATGTTTAATTGGTTAGCTAAATGTTCCTACTTTAGTTTCGAAATGCATATGAGACACATATGGAGAGACCGGGAAGAATAGTATTTCTCTGTGCGCTCTGGTTCATCATGGGTGGCCAACCGACATTGTATTAAAAGACTTGTAATATCTTCAATCTGCTTGCTCTTCTTCTCTTCTTTAAGATGATACTCTTCTCTTGCGGTCGACTGGTCAGGTCGAGTTGTTCTCCCTTAGTATATTTTGAATCTATTAGGTCAGGTCGACTTGTTCTTCTTTACTACATGTTGAAGCTATCATCTGCGAAGTGTCATCACTTCTGGAGCTCTCATATTTTGAGTAGTAGGCCACATTATATTAATGCACACAACAAATTACAGCATGCATGGCATCTTTTAAAAGAATTGCAGAGATAGCACAAAGGGGTTTACAGGGAGGCAGTATTGGATTAGAATCACTTTTGCATTACAAAGAAAATCTCACTTGTTTTTATGTTTTCATGCATGTCAGATATTGAACATTATCAAAATGAATATGAGAATGGGCGCACGAGAGGAATATTGTGGAACGATCCACTGGCTATGAAACTTGGCATGGTGGAGGATGGCCTATCTTATTCACCCATCAAGTTGCTTGCTCTAACTTTGCAAAGTTGTATTGGTCGCACATATTTTGCATCTGACCTCTTGCATTACTTCTACTTTGTTACACCATCTGCTTAGTTTAAGCATCACATATGAGTATATGCCATACCTATCCATTTTCCGTACCTATTCCATGTGTCGTCACACTATGTTTTTCCAGTCAGATGTTGTTCTTTCGTAATAGGTGTCCAAAAGGAAGAGGGTGAGTGCAGGTCATCAAGGAGTACAAACTAGGTATTTGGAAAAGGTAGTGATACCTGTTAAATCAGATAGATCAGCAGCCACAGAAAATACAGGCCCAACTGTACCACACTTTACCCCTACTCCAGTGGCCAAACCCCTATTAGAACTGCTGGGAGCCCAGCGTCAGGTACTGTCTTTGATATCAATTCAAAATTTGAACTCCTAAATTTCTGCTTGTGCCTTACCTTCTCTCTTGTATGAAAACTAATTTCAGATTAATCTCCTTGCTCAAAGGATCATACGATCTCAAAACAATAATGGGCTATGCATTGCTCTTGTCAGTACCTCTCTCCCTTTTGCCTTGTAATGCTGTACTTAATTAATTGCTATTTGATTATGTATCATTATTCTTGACTAGGTCGTCATTCTTCTCCAGTAGTGTCTTGATTTCCTCCTCATATCCATCACGTGTAAACTTGAGTTCTTCCTCCAGCTTGATGATCCTAGTCTTCGCCTTCTTCAGGTCGATCATCTCCGCGCACATCTGGTTCTCCTGACGTCGAATGTGCTGGTTTAACTCCTGGATAAAAGCTGCAATGGATCTATCCTTCTTGGTGCTGATTACTTCCCACTGCTCATCTCGGCGCCCACATATTTGGTAGATAGTGTCCTTAAGCTCCCTGTTGTAAACTTCTCCAATGTGTCCCATTGTAATGTGGGCTGCCATGCTCTTTCCTAGACTCCAGGTAGGTGCTTCGAAAGAAAACTCTATGGGTTTAGAAGTTGGCGAGAACGTCCTTCCTGGAACTTGTACTTGAATCGTTCAGTGCTCCTCTTCAGGTAAAGTGGCGTTGTACATCCCGGTGAAGCTTGGTATTCCAATGTTCAAGTACCTAGTGACTTCCTTCAGGTGACGTCCAAAAGGTGTGTCTTCATCCGGTTGTGCAAACTTGTTCTTCATCTCCGCCATCCTAAAGAGTAGAAAATGGAGAGGAGTCGGAAATGAGTAGAGAGGTGTGACCTAGAGTTTATCTTAGTGGTCGTGTCCTACACTCAGCGTGTTCTCTGATACCATCTTGTAGCGACCCGACCTCAGATGGTCAAGTCTCTGGGTTTCAGTGTCATCCCTGAATTGGTAATGCTGACACACACAGTACTCGAAGGAATTATAACAGAGTAGCAATCACACACTTATTACAACGAATGTCTCAAAAGAGAACTTATTACAATGATATGGCTTAAGGCCATCTAATACGATAATAGCGGAAGGCTTGGAAGATAAAGTGAGTCCATCAACTCCAACGGCATAGCTGAGCTGCATGGCAACGACCTAACGAACCTTACTCCTCGTCTGAAAAGTCTGCAACATAATACGTTGCAGCCCGAAAACGGGTCAGCACATGGAATATGCTGGCAATATAACGAAGTAGAGCAAAGACATAATAATGCTATCACTACATGCATATATGGCTGGTGGATAGCTGTATAGTTATGGTTTTTGCGAAAAGCCAATTTTTCCCTACAACAATGGAATAGATTTTTTTATTTAACTATCATGGTGGTTGAAACATTATTGAGAAGGTACACCCAACTCAATCCCAATTAAATTGATTAACAACCCAACAATATTAATTAAACATGGTGAGATACATGCAATAACCCAAGTACTAGATACTCAAGAATTGTCCATAACCGGGGACACGGCTAACCATGATTAGATTGTACACTCTGCAGAGGTTTGCGCACTTTTCCCCACAAGACTCGATCGCCTCCGTTGGATTTCTCGCACTACATGGTGTTTGAGAAACGGATGATCGAGACACAATCTTTTAGAAACATTAACTCTCTACTCCGGGTAGACCATACCAAACCTACAAAACCCACTACCTGCTGACCTACCTCTTCAAGAGCTTCACGTAACTTACTCAAGTATGCTAGAGCCCATAATAGCTTGTGCCTGCACACGGAAGTTTCTAGCATGAATCATCTCAGTTCCCTTTGAGCCTGGGTGGCGGTCCACAGGAAGATCACACGGGTACCCCGGGATTTCCAAAAATAAAAACAGACAACACTGGGTTCCCCAGGTGCCTCAATCCACCCAGATGTTAATTTAAGTTGCCACCTTAAGTTGAACCATTAATTAAGAATCTCACATCTGTCATGGATTGCACTCAAACCCGAACCACGTCTACGAGCATAGCATAGCAGTATAAGCAATACGTAGAAGTAACTCTCAAGGTTTTGAATATAACAGGGCAATAGGTTCTACCTCAGCAACTACTTCCCGACCCACAAATTAATGACATCCTAATCATGCATTGTTTGAGGATTGGAACTAATGCATAAAAACTGGGTAGGGAAAGAGTATGATCAATGTGTTACTTGCCTTGCTGATGATCCGCGAATCCTAGAGACTCGTAGTAACACGTTTCGCACTCCGGGAATTCTATCGCAAGCAAACAATAGCATACATAAGTAACAAGCAGCGATGCACAAACAAAACTCAAATAAGAGAGGTTGACCAGAAAGTCCAACTTAAGAACTCCGGTTTGCAAAAAGAATCAAATCAAATGGAGCAACGAAACTCAAACGACGAACGAAAGAAGCTTCGTTTACTAATCTAAACTTAGGTCAAATTTTATAGTAGCGAAAACTTGTTTGAGTTGATTAAAGGGATGAGGGTTTCGAGACGAAACTCCAGGCGCTTGAATCGCCTGATTTCGATAAACGAGCGAAAAGATAAACAGAAACTAAGATTGGATCAGAAATCGCGATCAGAAAAATCGCGGAATAAATCCGTGAAAAAGAAAAACGATGAACAGATTAGTGAATGAACATTTGTTATCTGAATCTAAACGAAGAACACGTTCTTTAAAATGAACGAACGAGTGAACGCTCGCTAATTAAATAAACAGGAGAAAAACCGATCTATTGAAAAAAATGGAAACTAGGGTTTCAAAAAAAATACCAAACCGTTTTTTTAAACCGGCGGCGGGATCCGGCGGCTACCTCCGGCGAGGTGCTCCGACAAGGCGGCTTGGGCGGCGGCTCGCGGGG